>NC_134485.1:302068875-302256375 GCF_040206685.1 Ascaphus truei | reverse complement strand
GCAATAACGTTTGCTATACAAAAATAAGTCTTGTTACATTTTTACTTCATCCAACATCTTGGAAAACCCCATGCGCTTTTCCCCAAGAATTGGAGTCTTATTTGCAAGGCTTATGTAACTGATACTTTACCTGCTTACATAGCTAGCGTACACACAAGCAAATCTCTACCTGTATGGTAATCTGATAAAAGTCAAGCTTTTCACCCGTAAATTGGGTCCATATTTCCTGACACATATCCATGCAAATGGCACATAACCTTTCTACATTGAGTAAGTAGGTAACTGTTGTCGCACTCATTTCGTTTCTCTATAATATAGATGACATTTCCTCAAGTACAGAGACACCTTTCAGATACTTAGTGAGACAGATCTGAATAAATAGTATTCTTATGTAAGTGGTGGCTTAGCATTTTTTCCCATCACTGCATTACAGTGTATTTGTAGGCAATATAGCAAACATAATTTAAATAGCATTAACAGAGGGAAAAAAATTCCGTGGTGATGGGCAATAACAACGGTTGAAAGCGTTGGGAAAGCTTATTAAATAAACATTGATTTCCTGATATCCCAGCCTCTATTTAATGGTTCAATGAAGGACAAATATGTACTTTGCTAAAAATCTGGTGGACAAAAAATAACCTGCTGCTTCCAACCATTAATTCATTATTAGCCATGTGAATGCACAAGTACTGTATATTGTGCGCTCTGTAAAGCAGTCAGAACACATGAAATCTTGTTGTTCCCTATGGTTTTTCTTACGCCTGTGTTTGAAACAACTACAATTACACAGATATTTTATTACAGTTTCCGTAAAATAAGGTTCCAGTAAAATTATGGAGGGGGAAAAAAAAACTTATGTATGAGCTCCGAAAGCAGCAACCCCCTTCAGAAACCTACATGAGTAACACGTATAATTTTAGCACTGTGCCCCCTGAGTATGTCCGTGTTTAAGGGGGGTGGGAGGTGTTCAGTGTTGAAAACCATGGTTTTATTCATCTCTAGTTAACTTCGCAAAAACATAATGCTTATATCTCCTGAACAGAACATCTTTATGGGAAAATAAAAAAAGCATTGGAAAGGGCAAGAGGAGATATTTTAAATGTAAGTTTAAAAAATAAAAAAAGGTGATCTGTGCAAACTGCTGCTTTAAGGTACATGGAAAGTATATAAAGTGAATTTTTTGTGGTAGTAGGTGCAACAAATGAATAGATACCATCAAGTGGAAAAAACAGTATTACAAAATGTTTTCAAAATGTCATTTCATGCTGGTTTCTAGAACAGTGTGGCCACTGGGTTGTATAAAAAGTCAGCAATATTTATTTATTTTTAAATGCAAGACACCGCACTATTAAAACTCACGATCTGACATCCACTTGCAACTTTCAATAAAACTTCCGTATACATATTTTTTTTTTAAAAAACCTTCATTTATTGGAGAAGAATTGGACAAAATACTTTATCCTTATTAAAAGGGGTCGGTTTCCATCTTAGGCGTGTCAATCTGATGAAGGGCCTGGCAGGCCCGAAATATTGTGTGCTGCTGTTCTTCTCCAATAAAATGTGTTTTTATTTTTTTAATACTTATGTTTTGCTGATCCTTGTAAGGAGATGTCAGACCGTAAGGCCTTTTAAGAGTGCCGCCTCTGGCATTTTTTTTTATGTGGTAATAGATGCTCAATAGAGAGAACATATATTATTTTTAAAGGATAGTTTAACTGTCTGGATACCGGATAAAAACTATGCATTTTCTGATCGTTTGGAGCAAGGCCTTGTTTTAAGCCAGAAAGCTAAAAACATGACTGCAGGAAGTTTGCATTGATCATGGAAAAGGATGTGTCGCTACTGATCTCTTCTTCTACTACTTGCCCTCTTGACCCCATTCCCTCCCATCTCCTCAATCATCTTGCGCCTACTCTAAACCCTACACTCACGTTTTTAACTCCTCCCTCCACTCTGCTACCTTTCTCTCTTCCTTGAAACATGCAAGTCTTCCTTATTATCATTACTCAAAAACAGCAGACTTGACCCTATCGGTCTCTCCAACTATCATCTTGTATCACTCCTGCCTTTTGTCTCTAAACTCCTTGAATGCCTTGTATTCTTTTGCTTACTCCATTTTATCACATCCTATTCTCTACTAGATCCTCTACAATCTGGCTTCCGCACTGCTCACTCCACTGAAATAGCCCTCATTAAAATAATGAATGACCTCCATGCTGTCAAAGAAAGATCATTGCATTCTGCTTATCCTGCTTAACCTCTCTGCAGCCTTTGATACTGTGGAGCACCCTTTTCTTCACATACTCCATTCTCTTTGTATCCATAATACAGCTCTACCCTGGATTTCCTCTTACCTCTTCCCCTCATACTTTCAGTGTCCCGTTTGTCAACACCCCCTCCTTCTCTATTGATCGCTGTGGAGGTGTTCCAGGTGTCTGCCCTGAGACCTCTTCTCTTTTTGCTTTACACACACTCTAGGTGACCTTATCAGATAACTTGGGTTTAAATATAGTCTCTATGCTGATAACACACAAATTGACCTTACATCTGCTGTACAGGCCAAAGTCCCTAAACAGTGAAAAAAGAAACAAAGTCACATTGTTCCGTGCTTCCAGATCAATGGTACAAAGTAACAGTCTGTTAGCCAATTGTAACATATAAACTTGCTTGAAGAGAAGGACTATCAATGCATCCTGGAGTAAAAGTATCTTGTAAGGAAATACGTGCTCAAAATAGGGAGGTATAGACATGAAGTCCTAGTGGTTGATAATGCAGTCAGCAACTGTATGTAAACAGTGCTGGCTGTTTCTCTTTCTAAATGGACCACCACCCTAGAGCTTCCTATAAGAGTTATAATAATCCAACTCCCACTGCCCGATGACTGTAATATGGGAAGAGGATAAATTGAATTACTCACAGTAAGATGCTGTCCATTCCACGTGCGTGCCTCACGCTGAAGAGGTAATGCAGGAGATCCAATGAAGTTGAAAAAAAGCAGAGCACAGCGGCAAAAATAGAAGGGCTACAATACAATGGCTGAATCTAAAAAACAATTTAATAGTCAAAGTGACAACATGGCATGAACAAGTAGATAACGCGTTTTGCGCATTTTTTGGCGCCAAAAAATGTGCGAATCACGTTAGTTATCTACTTGTTCATGCCATGTTGTCACTGACAATTAAATTGTTTTTAAATTTAGCCATTGTATTGTAGCCCTTCTATTTTTGCCGCTGTGCTTCGCTTTGATTCCAACTTCGTTGGATCTCCTGCAAAGTCACTAAATATCTCTCCCCTAGATCATCTTGGATAGTCCTCCGCCGGCTAAAACGTAAGTAAAAAACACGAAGCTCCTCATACTTCTTCCCAAGCCTGGCCCTACTGCCCCTCTTCACTGTTGGCAGCACTATCATTAACCAGCACGCTGCCCAGGGGTCACATTTGACTCAATCACATTATCGTGTCGCATACAAAATGCAGCTAAAACCTGTCGTTTTTTCCTGTGCAACATTGCAAAACGCAGTCCCTCGGTCTTTCCCATCTCGAATATTGTAACCTTCTGGGTGTCTGGCCATCCTGCCTCTCACCTGACTCCCATTCAAATCTATCCTACACGCTGCAGCTAGAATCACTTTACTCTCTCCTAACTCGGTCTCAATGTCTCTCCTGCTCAAATTCCTCTCCTGGCTTCCAATTAAATTCCATATAACACAACATTACCCTCCTCCCTTTTAAGGCTATATGCTCTTCTGCCCCTCCTTACATCTCAGTCTTAATTTCTCACTATACACAATCCCGACTCTTGGATTCTGCTCAAGGATGTCTTTACGCTACCACTTTTGTATCTAAAGCCCTCTCCCGCCGTAAACCTCTCAATCACTGCCCCACACCTCTGGAATACCCCCCACCCCTTTACAACTTATTTACTGCAGTCTCTCCCAAAACTGACTGCACAATACACTGAAACCCTGAACTGACTCTAGCATTGCAATACAGCTAAACATTTGACAAGGACCAGGCACACACCTGCTGTTAGTCTGCTCACACTCAGTCTGCTCACAACAGCTCCTTGCAGCACTGCCTACCTCTGGCATCATGAACCTGCTATGTATTTTAACTTTTTTCTTTCTCCTGGCCTCATGGAGATGTTACTCCCTCTATTCACTACAAACTACTCCATTCTGGCCCACACCCAACATCACCATACACCCTGGACTACTTAAAAGCCTTGCACTATCTACGGAATGTTGGTGGAGAACTCTAAAAACCAGCACACCAACCACTGCTCACTCTAATGGAAAACACCACAAATTTACAACTTGCAAACAACTACCCAAATTTCTACTCATACTATTACTCTCTTTAGCAGGTGATATTGAAACTAACCCAGGTCCTCCCATTTCAGCTCTGTCCCATGCCCCTGAGAATTCCACCTTTAAATTCCAAAAAGGGCTATCTGTCGCCCATATAAACATCCGGAGCCTGCTGCCCAAACTGGATGAACTAAGGGCATGGTGCCTTATGCATAAACCCAAAGCCATTGTTCTTACAGAAACATGGCTATCCCCTAAAACCCCTGATGCAAATATCGCCATTCAGGGATACTCCATTTTTAGGAGAGATAGGTCAAAGAGAGGAGGAGGGGTGTTATTTTATATTGCAGACACCTTACAATTTACACTGATAAATTGCCCACCAAGTCCACCCTCTTTTGAAACTCTAGTTGGCAAAATCTGCCTCCCCTTTTCTAAGCCCATCTTGCTTGCTGGCATCTACCGCCCCCCTAAAGCCCCTCTACAATCCTTGACTGATATCACCCAATTTCTTGGCTCCATTTCCTCTCTGAATGAGAAGAGTGAGCTGCTAGTTCTAGGGGATTTCAACTTCAATTGGCTTGACCCTAAAAACCACAAAATCCAGATACAATTCAAGTCACTTAACCTATCACAACTCATTTCCCAACCCACACGGATAAACCTGAAATCGCATAACCATTCCTTGCTAGACTGGATTCTCTCCTCAAACCCCAGCAGAATCCAATCCTCTGGCATCCTTCCTGACATTTTCAGTGACCATGCAATAGTGTACTGTGTAAGGAAAATTAAACCGCCCCAATCAAGCCCTAAAGTTCTCCTCACTAGAACATTTAAAAACTTTAACCCACAACAGTTTCTGGATGACCTTACCAACTGCCCATGGCACAGATTCGATTTAATTCCCGACCCCGATTCAGTGCTCGACTATTTCCAATCCGAGTTATTAAAACTCTGCGATACCCATGCTCCACTACGCAAAATAAAGGTACGGGGGGCCCACCTTCCATGGGTTACAACTGACCTTATAGCACTCTACCAGTTCAGGGATGCCTTGTGGAAAAGCTACAAAGTAACTGGCACTACCAAGGATCTTAATCACTACAGATGCATGCGGAACATGTGCACAAGGCAAACAAGGCATGCAAAAGCACAATATTACTCTGACAATCTCCACCAAAATACATCAAACCCAGCTAACTTCTGGAAGGTTATCAACAATATATTCCAGCCTCCTAACCATCAACAACCAAGTAATATCACTAAGGGGGATATTACTCTGACAAACCCCACTGACATTGCAAATGCATTCAATGATTACTTTGTGGGGTGTGCCACTAACTTATTAGCGAAACGCAGCACAAACCCCAAACATGAATCTCATCCTGGGAGTATCCCTACAGTCCCACCCCCTCCCAACACTGCCCACAATTTTCAATTTAGCCCAGTATCTGAAGAGGAGATTACACAAGCGCTCCTCAAACTAAAACTAAGCAGCCAATGTGGACCCGACTTACTACAATCTAGGTTCCTACGACTTGGTGCCCCAGCCATTGCCAAACCAATTGCGTCCATAGTCAACTCTATCCTGTCTGCAGGTCATATCCCTAAGACCTGGAAAACTGCAAGAGTTGTCCCAATCTTCAAAAGTGGGGACAAAAACACTGTCTCAAACTACAGGCCAATCTCACTTCTCCCAATTCTATCCAAAGTCATGGAAAAATGTGTCCACTCCCAATTAAGCGATTTCTACACCAAGACAAATTTCCCTAGCCAATTCCAGTCTGGGTTTCGTCCCAAACACTCCACCGTAACTACCCTGCTAAAAGTTTGCAATGAAATCCAGTGTGGAATGGAACAGGGTCAACTCACTGGTGCAGTATTCCTAGATTTTGCAAAGGCTTTTGACACAGTTTATCATGTTATACTGCTTAACAAACTCCAGAGCTCTGGAATAGGGAAACATGCTTTAAACTGGTTTCAGTCCTACCTATCAGGAAGATCCCAACATGTGTCCATCTCAGGCTCTAACTCCAACCCCCTGGATATCACCTGTGGTGTCCCACAAGGCTCTGTTCTGGGGCCCCTACTCTTCTCAGTGTTCATTAATGATCTTCCCACAGCTTGTAAGGAAGCCTCAATACACATGTATGCAGATGACACAATCCTATATGCACACAGCCATAGCCTCTCTGACCTTCAACACATACTTCAGTCTGACTTTTTGAGACTCGAAAACTGGATTTCCCAAAACAAACTGTTTTTAAACACTGACAAGACTGTAACAATGGTATTTGGGACCAAGACTAAATTTGTAAAGCTTCCAGTGACTGAGCTCCTGATTAGAACCAACGCTAACACCACCCTAACACCTGTCACTAGTTTTAAATACCTGGGCTTATGGTTTGACTCCCACTTAACATTCGGGATGCACATTGATACCCTGACAACCAAGACCTATGCCAAACTAGGGGTACTTTACAGGAACAAATCCTCCCTAAGTCTCCTGGTCAGAAAGCGTATTGCACAGCTAATGCCAATTATTGACTATGGAGACATATTATATGGCTCGGCTCCTCAAACCCACCTTAGCAAACTTGACACCCTCTACAATTCAATTTGTCGTTTTGTTCTCCAATGCAACTACAACACACATCACTGCGAAATGCTCAAAGAACTAGATTGGTCATCACTAGAGTCTAGGCGCAAAGTTCACCTTTCCTGTCTCACTCTCAAATACTTTCTGGGCAAGCTACCCAACGACCTGAACAAGCTCCTCACCCCTACCACATGCAGCACCTATCACCTGAGATCAGACTCCAAAAGACTATTCATGGTCCCAAGGCTCAACAAAGTATCCGGACGTTCCTCCTTCTCCTTCCATGGACCCCAAAACTGGAACAACCTACCAGAGACTCTCATATCCACCACCAGCTTAAGTTCTTTCAAATCTAAGGCTGTCTCACACTTGAATCTGGTCTGTAACTGTTTCATACGCTCATAACATATATTTTCTTTAACTGTGCACGCAATGTCTTGTATATAATGTATACCCTGTTCATTTATGTAACTGTACTTGTAACCATGTATTATTTGTTTTACTCTGTGCCCAGGACATACTTGAAAACGAGAGGTAACTCTCAATGTATTACTTCCTGGTAAAATATTTTATAAATAAATAAATACCCTTCCCCTCAATATGTGACTAGCACCCTCTTTCTCCACCTTTAAGACCCAGATTAAGACCTCCCTCTTTAACTAAGCATATGGGTAAGCTCTGTAGCTGATACTATACACCTCATACATCAACCTTGGCCCCTTTCAAAAGCACTTACCAGAACACCTTCCTATCGTTTCTGCATGTTCATCCTACTTACCAATTAGATTGTATGCTCTTTGAAGCAGGGACTCGTTTTCCTAATGTTACGTTTATGTCTAAAGAACTTATTACCATTATGTGTTAAATTATTATGTCCCGTGCATTACTGCTGTGAAACGCATAAATGGCCCTAAAGATATCTATAAAGATATCTATACATACACGTACATCGTCTTTTCTTGCACTTTATTATTTTACTTGCTTTACGAAATCACTTTTTTCATTTCTATTTTTTTTTTTAATCTGATGCTTGGTTGAAGAGATAAGCGTTTTAAATATTAAGTACCCATAAGGAAAAATGCAGCTCTCCTCAGAGCCCAGTGTAGCCCAACAGTCACCACAATGAAAACAAAAAGGTAAAGATTTTTACAAAATAATAGGACACATTCAGGGGGCCAGATACAATCATCATACAAGTTAAACTTGGGTAAGCTTCTGGGGGGGGGGAGGGGGGGATTTAACATTCAAGTGATCAACGTGCTGCCATTAGTAAACTCATCATACCAACCGTTATCCTTTCATTTATTAAGGAGAATTAAAGGGGCAATCCTTCCTCGTGCCCAAGAGAACTAATTCCTGTAACATCTTAAGGGGTCTTATTTGCGCAGGTGGCACTTGTTTTACCCAATTCTGACACCAAGAAGTATGTATAAAAAAAATTTTAAAGATAGACTTGGGAATGTTTTGACTTCCTCCGGCTGCTGCCTTGTGTGAGGTCACCTCTACCCAAGAATTGTCTGACTATGTGGAACTGCACCTTTACATAATCAAAAAATAACAGGTTTCCAGGAATGTTACTAGTTTTTAAGCAAGCAGACGTACTTGCTCTCCTTCCCACACAAATAAGGAAACGTTTACCAAAGATTGCAGCCCTCCAGCACAATATCCGGGATAATATGAAGAAATGGAACTCCGATATATATCCACTCTCTATATCCTCTCATATAATGAATCCAAATTGGTTGTCATAACATAATGTTCTCTTTTATTTCCAACAGACTGTGTTCAATTAGCATCTAAAACATTGTCGCAAATTTTATATCTTCCTCAAAGATTAAAATAGAATGCAATATGCCAAAATGTATTATAAAGGCCCCAGGCAGCCTCACAGTCAGATTAACCTAGAAAACCAGATTAAATTAATTGCTGGATGTATGCAGACTTGGAAAGAGGCAACAACAACCTCCTTCCATATTTAAAATTATGTTGAAAGGTGAAGCCATGTAACATGATACATTTTATGTGAAGGATATCTTGTGAATTGATAGTGTTTGCATTATCTTTTTTTGTAGTAGAAGAAAAATATTACAACATAATGTTCCAGACACAAAGCTCAAGTCCTATCCTAAAAATGAATCTTCGGCCAGCAACCATTACAGTCAAGATCAAAATAGCAGCAGATTGAAAAACCTGGTCAGAGACATCAAGTAAAATACGTTTTTAAAATGGCTCTAAGTTACAAAAGAGAAAGAGAACCAGCTAAAATATGGGTCAATAATTAAATACAACTTGGAATTAGTCAAAATCACCTGTGACCAAAGAGAATCTCCTGTGGGAGCTTGCGTGTACTGATCTGTGTGACTGGTTGATTTCAAGTGCTGATTGTATTAAGTATGCAGTTAGCATCAGAAGGAAATGGAAGTGCTGTGTATACTAGCAGGGGTGGCTGAATTTGGGGTGTGTGCAGTGGGTTAATTTATTTTCAAAGTGTGTGGTAATTGAAAGACTGTAACTTTTTTTTTCTTCTTCTCCTGCCTGAGCCAGCAGTGGGTGTGATTAGTTGATTGCTAACCTAACACACTTGGTGGGTGTCACTATTTAAACTGAGGTTTCTAACGAATTCTTAGCTTGCGTTTACTTATCTGTGTGACTGGTTGATTTCAAGTGCTGGTTGTATTAAGTGTGCAGTTAGAACCAGAAGAAGTTTGAACAAGTGGTTACACAAGGTGTAGTATATTGAAGTACAGTTTATTGTTAGTACTTATAAACTTCATAGCTGCTATAATGAGCAGGATTGAAAATGCCATTCAATGCACATCTTGCCACATATATGTGCACTTGGAGCAGCTGTTCTAAGGAGCATACCGCTGTGAGAAGTGTGAGCAGGTGGTCTCTTTAGAGTCAGAGATTGCTGATCTGAAGAGGAAACTTGCACTATTGAGGGACATTGACAATCCTGAAAGGGGATTAGTGCTTACTGAGCAAGCCCTTGCTTCGACTAGTGGTGCTGCTAGTGAGGAGCACGTAGGTAGCTGGGTAACAGTTAGAAGGGGAAGTAGGGGCAATAGAAAGACACAGGCCAGTTCTGAGTTGACCCATACCAATAGATTTGCCATATTGAGTGAAGATATTAAGAGTGTCAGGGCAGAAATGGCAAGACTGGGGGAGACTGATTCCTCTAGCAGCCAGGGGAATAGTTCCTCCAGCACAGAGGGGACTCAGGATGCTCAGATACCAATTTTTAAAACCAGAGACAGAACATAAAACACAGACAAAGCTCAGTTTTTAGCACATCCAGTGAGACTCATACACGGTACAGTGCCTAAATATATATGTATAAATATCTAATAAGTAAAATGGTCTTTTAGTTTGACATTTTTGGCCAAAATTGTTGTAAGCCCCTGAGCCAACGCCAAGGCAGACCACATATCAGGGGTCCCTAACGCTAATATAAATTCTTAATAACCTGTGTAATAACAGGAAGAATGATTTATAGTAAATCTGTCAATATTAGTTGCAAAGTTCTGAGTCTGACTGAAGCTTTTATTAACCTGTACATTACCAGGAAAAGCACTCTGTATTAGAGATGTCACAGCCAAACTGCAAGCAGGCAAGTTCCCCTGAGTGGAAGATGCTATGGAGTGAGCCCATAACCATTTAAATGTGGGAGGGGGTGAGCTTAAATTAGGAAGGAGGTTGCCACCCTCCAATCAGCCATGACTAGCTGGACAAGAATTGTAAAACATACTGGACACCTAACAAGCTCCTATTGAACCCCCAAAATGACCACAACATATATATAGATATGTGGTCTGCCTTGGCGTTGGCTCAGGGGCTTACAACAATTTTGGCCAAAAATGTCAAACTAAAAGACCATTTCTAATACAGAGTGCTTTTCCTGGTAATGTACAGGTTAATAAAAGCTTCAGTCAGACTCAGAACTTTGCAACTAATATTGACAGATTTACTATAAATCATTCTTCCTGTTATTACACAGGTTATTAAGAATTTATATTAGCGTTAGGGACCCCTGATATGTGGTCTGCCTTGGCGTTGGCTCAGGGGCTTACAACAATTTTGGCCAAAAATGTCAAACTAAAAGACCATTTTACTTATTAGATATTTATACATATATATTTAGGCACTGTACCGTGTATGAGTCTCACTGGATGTGCTAAAAACTGAGCTTTGTCTGTGTTTTATGTTCTGTCTCTGGTTTTAAAAATATATATTGCCATGCTCAGTAGCACTCCTCTGTGACACTCATATGCTTATATATATTTTGTGGTCATTTTGGGGGTTCAATAGGAGCTTGTTAGGTGTCCAGTATGCTCAGATACAAAGAAAGATTTTGGTGGTAGGGGACAACATTATTAGGAAGGTAGATAGGGCAATCTGTTGCCATGACCGCATGAACCGAACAGTTTGTTGCCTCTCGGGTGCTTGGGTTCGGCACATTGCAGATCGGGTAGATAGATTGTTGGGAGGGGCTGGAATTGACCCGGCGGTCTTGGTACATGTTGGTACCAATGACAAAGTTAGAGAAAGATGGAGGGTCCAAAAAAATTAATTCAGGTATCTAAGCCAAAAGCTTAAGGCAAGGACCTCCAAGGTAGTGTTTTCGGAAATACTACCAGTGCCATGCGATTAGGGAGGTTAATGCATGGCTAAGAAAGTGGTATAGGAAGGAGGGTTTTGGGTTTTTAGAGGACTGGGATTCCTTTTCTGAGAGGTGCCATCCATATTCTAGTGACGAATTGCACCTCAATGAAGATGGATCTTCTGTGCTAGGGGGAGAATGTTAAAAAGGTTGGATGAGATATTAAACTAGCATGGAGGGGGGAGGGGAATGAAACAGGGAACGAACTAAATATAATAGATGAGAAAACAAGGGAGTTATGGGGAAAGTGCGAGTTTGACAAGCTGTGAGATACCCATAGTAAATACAAATAATAATACTAGAAAACTTCTAAAGACTAAACCAAGTTGGCGCAGAAAGGTAAGAGAAGATAAGATAATAGTACAGGCTAAAAAAAAAATGAAATGCATGCTTGCTAATGCAAGAAGCCTGACATAAAATGGGAGAGCTTGAATTAATAGCCTCAAGGGAGCAGTACGATATAGGCATTACTGAAACATGGTGGGATGAAACTCATGACTTGGCAGTTAATTTAGAGGATTATTCCCTTTTTCAGAAGGATCGAGCAAATAGAAGAGCAGGTGGAGTATGCTTATATGTTAAACAGGTTCTAAAACCTATTATAAGGGAAGATGTTTATGAAGGGAATGATGAAAATGTAGAGACCTTGTGGATAGAAATGATCAGTGGAGGTAATAGTATGAAGAAAATGTTTGTAGAGATATGCTATAAATCATCAAATATCTGTGAGATTCAGGAAGCTAAAATACTCTTTCCAATGGAGAAGGCATCAAAACTAGATCATATTTGCATAATGGGTGATTTTAATTATCCAGACAGACTGGGACAACAAGGTTATCATTACAACTAAAGGAAACAGGATATTGGGGGTACTTAAAGACAATTACATGACACAAATTAATGAGGAACCAGACAGGAGAGAGGCAATACTGGATTTGGTAATATCAAACAATGTAGAAGTAATAGCAAATATTCAAGTCCTGAAACATTTGGGTACCAGTGATCATAACATGGTCTAATTTGAAATAAATGTTTAAAAAAAAAACAGATTACTGGGTTCAACAAAGACCTTGCATTTCAGAAAGGCAATTTTTTATAAACTGAGGACTTATCTACAAATACATAGGGAAAATGGGCAGTCTTTAAAATATTGTTAGAAAAGCACACTTATCAGTGTATAACCTTGGGTAATAATTATAAAAGAATAAGTCAAAACCAATGTGGCTAAATAAACAGGTAGGGGAGGAAATGGAAAAGAAGAGGCAGGCGTTTAGATTCTTTAAATCAGAAGGGACAGTGGCATCATATCAGAATTATAAGGAATGTAAAAAAATTGCAAAAGGGCAATCAAATTAGCAAAAACGGATAATGAAGAAAGGATTGCAATAGAAAGTAAGATCAACCCAAAAAAAGTTCTTTAAGTAGCTTAATAACAAAAAAAAATGAGAAAAGAAAATATAGGACCCTTTCAGTGTGAGATGAGCAGGCAGATTATTGGAGATAAGGAAAAAGCCGATGTACTAAACAAATTCTTTGTCTCTGTGTTGCCAACTTTCCCACAGATTCAGAACTTCTGGACCGTGGTCCAAAACATGATCCAAGAGGTTACAGAGCAGAGGTTCCCGCTGGTCCCGCTGGACCCACTGACCTTTTTGCTGGCTAAACCCATACAAAACCTGCAGGCTCCCATGTGACGGCTGGTCTCCTTTATACCAACATCTGCGCGTTGCTATATAGCAGCGGCTTGAAGAAAATAAACACTCCATCCAGACGCACTATTATCAAAAGTGTAAACGAGGTCATGCTCATGGAGAAACTGTCAGCCAAGCTAAAGCAAAATATGGATCAATTCTATAAAATTTCAGAACCATGGCTCCAGATCTAGAAAAGTCTGGAAATAAGATGGAGATAAGAGAATTCTGGTGCAAGAATAAGAGAATTGGACTTCCGGAGTCAGGACGGTGTTGACGGGCTGGGGGGGAAACGACAACGACGACATCCTATTTCGTCGCCGCCCTAATCCCCCTTGTTCTTCTCTCTGCCTCACCTACAGTAACATGGGCGACACTACTTCTCTCCCCTCCCCCCCTCCGTTTCTACCCTTCCTTATTCCTCCTTCCCCCTTTTTTCTCTCCTCTTCCATCTCTAACCTCGTTCTGCCCTTTCTAAATCTTTTAAAGGTACTTAGAAAATGGTTGTCAATCCCAAGATTCCAAATAAAATAGGTAGGATATTCTCTATATGTAAGTATGTCGAATTACAAAATGTGTTCCTCACCCAGTACAAGTTCTCTGTATAATGTAAGAAATATCTTGCTGTGAAATCTGATTACCAATCTAACGTGGTAAAGAAAAATTGTTAAACCCTGAAAAAAAACAATAAAAAAAAAAAAGATTGGGGAAAAAAACAGGCAATGGATGGAAAGGGAAGTAAACATTAGTATGCCCTTTACAATGCATTAGTAAAACCACACCTTGAGTATGTAATACAATTGTGGGCACCACTCCTTAGAAAAGATAATATGGAACTAGAGAGAGTGCAGAGAAGAGCCACACATTAATAAAGGGGATTGACATTCTAACTTATGAGGAGAGGCTAGCTAAATTAGATTTATTTACATTAGAAAAGAGGTGTATAAGAGGGGATATGATAACTGCATACAAATATATTCGGGGACAGTACGGGGAGCTTTCAAAATAACTATTCATCCCAAGGGCAGTACAAACGACTTGGGGTCAGCCCTTTAGGTTGGAGGAAAGGAGATTTCACCTGCAACAAAGGAAAGGGTTATTTACTGTAAGGGCAGTTAAAATGTGGAATTTAATACCGATGGAGACTGTGATAATAGATTTGTTCAAAAAAGTTGGACATCTTTTTAGACAGGAAAGGGATATAGGGATATACTAAATATGTAAACATGGGAAGAATGTTGATCCAGGGAGTAATCCGATTGCCAATTCTTGGAGTCAGGAAGGAATTTATTTTTCCCCTTATGAGATATCATTGGATGATATGACACTGGGGTTTTTTGTTTGCCGTCCTCTGCATCAATAAGTATAGAAATAGGATAAAGTATCTGTTGTCTAAATTTAGCATAGGTTGAACGTGATAGACGTACGTCTTTTTTCAATCTCATCTACTATGTAACGAAGAATAACCTCTGTAAAATACCAACAATCCCTTTAAACCGGATAACCTCACTAGTAAATATATTGGGCAATGGGGGACCCACAAAGCTGAAATAGCAGTATTTAGCTCTAGGGAGGGGGGGGGGGGGGGGTGGCCGGTTCCCACCGTGTAAAAAAAAAAATGAAGTCCAAGAAAAATGAGGCGGAGGAACTGCTCCTTTAAGTAGAATGGTTACAGGTGATTGGATCTTTTCATGTAAAGAACTAGGAAGCGGTTTGATTTAATTTTTAGGACTGAATATGTTGGACTGCCACTTTAAAGCAGCAGTTCAAAAAAAAAAATCCATTCAATATGTTCATCAATACAATCTACACACACCGACAAGTGATTATTCAAGTTGTCGACCGATCGACGAAGATTCGGCTCGGTTAGTGCAGCAGAAGAGGACCCAAGATGAAAAGTTCTGTGGGGAAGATCATGACACCGGGCAGTCACTAGATACAATTGGTGCACTGCTAGAGAGAGGGCAGGGCTCAAAAAGGGGTGTGCCGAGCCTGTCTCAGAAAAGGAAAGGGAAGAGACTTTGTAAATGGTTGCTTTAGAAACAAAAAATGCTTGTTACATTATAATTTTTTTTTTTAAATAGTATTTTTTCATAGTACAGAACTGATTTATTAAATAAAAAAAAACATGTACTGTAGGATACTGCTTTAACTGCAGCTTTAATGCAAGTTTTAGGGAGCATACATGAAGTATTTACCTAAAAGATCGGGATGGGGGGAGTTAACAACTTATTGCTGCATGTTTAACTTCAGGAAGAAAAAAAACCCAATGTGCATGTTATCAATGCCTCTATATTTATTAGACAAATCGTTCATTTTCTTTTCCTAGCCTACTTGCATGAGAACAGAGGAAACTATCTTTTGTATGAGCATATATGCTATTTATAGCAATTGCCACGTTACATATTCTGCATTTAAGAGAATTCCATAAACATATTTATTAACATTTGAGCAAACAAAAAGCAATAAAAAAAAATATTTCTGTAAACATATCAATGTGGATGTATACAATACAAACAGGTAAATTATGTTTGGTGACACATAGCATGTTCTGGAAAGTAGTAATTCATCAAAAATATTCTTGCGACCTTTATAAATCATAACAGCAAAGCTGTGGCGATTTATATTCATCACGTAATGTCCAAGATAAATTACATCTTGAGACATTCAATTCTGGTGTACTATATTTATTATGAAATATGATAAAAGAACAGTCTTGACATTCAGAAACAGTCTAATTACACATATATACGGGGGGAAAAAGTCACCTAAAATGTGCTTGGTGCCTCCATAAATGCTCTTGATTATATTATGACATTCTGCTACAATGAAAAAAAAATAGTTTATTTTTACCATCAAAACCCCATTAGCAGACACCACTAATAAGTAACTTTAGCCTTTCACTGAGCTGCAGTTATTTCATCATTCAAAAAAGAATCTCCCAATACGCTTACAGAAAATCCCAACTATGGCTTAATTTTAATCCAAAAAGTAGGATACACAGAAAACTAGTGTAACCCTCCTTGCCCGGCTCCTAGGGAGTTTACATCAGTTGACTATATACATGGCTGTCAAAAAGATATAGGGAGTAGACAGAACTCAATAGGCAAAAATCAAAAGAAATAGAATGTGCATGAGTGGTGCAAAGGGAACAAACTACCGTCCCAAATAACACTAGCAAACAAGTCGTTCCCGGCACTCAATAAAGGAATGATCAGATGATGAGCACATAAGGAGATTTAATATGGAAATGTATCATAACATGAAAATATACAAAATGGGGGATGTGGGAGTAAAAGTGAAAAGGGAGGTAATAATTACTCCAGGTGTTAGCTGACACCTTAGGGGGAAGGGATGCAATGGAGGATAAGGAATGGGGAAAACAAAAGTAGGGAAGGGGGAAGGAGGGGTGGGGGATAACGGTAAGAAAAAATGGAGGGTGCAAAAAAAATGAAAGGTAAGTAGAGGGGAGGCAACGTTTCGGGGATAAACCCCTTCTTCTGACCCGTTCCCTACGATCTGTAAGACCACAGGTACTTCCCTCTCCCTTATTCCTAACCTCCCGAAAATACACACAAAAAAAGGAACAGACAAATAGCCTCGGCTGCAAGCAAGTACAACGTCCCGGCGCTCTGTCTCGCACTCGCGAGCAAACAACATGGACGTGGCTTAAGTAGTGCTGCTCTCCAAGACCCGGGTTTAGAAGCCCCTCATATAGTGTGAATCCAAGTGTAACAACCAGCATTGTGGTGCATGACCTGATTTGGCTGCATGGGTGGCTGACTGCACTTTCTAGGTTAGCTCCTTTTACACTGCCTTGGTCCTCCAAACTCTTCACGCATGTCTCTAAATCAACAGCACTTTTAATTGATTCTGCAGGGGTTTGGAAAGCAGAATTTGTTATTATGATTAACTGTACACTTTATTTACCCACCGGAGTACAAAACCATCAGAACTACTTCCCACAGAGTCACTGTTTGGATGACTGATTACTTAGAAACTCAAAGCCTAAAAAACATATTCTAATCACCTTTCAAATATATTTTGGATATTTTTGCTAAAGCATTTACCTGGCTTCAGATGCGCAGTAAAGTAGATTAGATGTATGCATGCATGTATATCTTTATATAGCGCCATCCAGGTACATAGGCGCTTTACAATAAATGTGACATATAACAGAATCGAAATATGCGCATCAGAAAAAACAATAGGAAAAGGAGTCTCTGCCCTGAAGAGCTTACAATCTAAGGCCTCGGACATGGTGACATTCACAGCGCTGACGCTCATGCTCTCCTGCTCAAGCAGGAGCTTTTTGTGGCCCTGCATGAGCGTCAGCGTGCGCGCTTGTGAGCCGGGTAGGAGGCGGGGTGGGAGGGAAGGCGGGGCTAGCGCGCCACGGCACGGCGCCGACATCACGGACTGCCATTGGCTTTTGGCGGTCACGTGACTGGTCCTCCGCTTCCCTCAGCGGGAAAAATTAAATTGTTCTGTCGGCTGCAATTCCACACGCGGAAGTGCCCTCTAAAGCCATGCTCAATAGGGATGATGTTTCCCCTCAGCGCGGCTCAGCGCGGTCTTTTTGACCATGGCCCTAGCCTAAGTGTGGAGAACTTACAGACAAAGGAGAGCGTTCTGGTAAGTGCGTCTAAAAGGGGCCATGGTCAGTGCATATGAGATGTACAATATAGTATCAGCAAGTGGGGTTACCCATTTATCTGCATGGGTGGCTGATACAGACACAGTAGCAGACTATCCCCAAACTACTAATAATGGGTTTCGAAGAGTGCCACAATTAGTCAGGCCAATGTCAGACCATATTCCTGTAGCAGGCAATCGCAACAACAATACGTGTCATTGTAATAAAGTGATACGACAAGTTACTTGCTAACGCTTGTTCCTATTCTATATAAACTACACAAAAGCATTGTTATTGCATGTTTTCTAAAGCTATGAAATTTGAAAACAAAATGTTAGTCTTGCAACACTGACATTTCATTTCATTTGTGTTCTTACAAATAGCCAATGTGATAGAGGTAGATTTAAGATTTTTGTACAAGACATTACTTTGAGTTGGCTTTTATAGCAATATAAGATAAGACAAGCCACTTTTTAATTCTGTACAATCACGTATACTAAAGGAAATGTGTCCATTTTATCAGCAATGCAATATTAACTTCAGAGAATTTTACGTGCCTCTGTAACAGACCCAACATTAAAGAGGAGTCTGTCTCCTGAGCATTCATTATAATGTTACTGAATGGAAACAGAAATGTCCTCCAATACACAGATTATAACTGTGCAGCTGCTTCAAAACCATTTAACAAAGCAGTATTCAGGAGACTTTCTTGGCAAATATGATGGCTCCAGGTGATCTCAGCAGATCTTGCATGTCATTTTAATTTACACTGCTAGAGCAGATGTCATAACATAAGGGAAGAACAGTGTAATAGCCCATCTATGAAAAACATTACCTTCTTAAATTGAAATTAAGTTATGTTAGTTACAAAGTTGTTTATCCTGATGCAGGGAATTTTTCAGAAGACCGTTATTATTTAACCACTTTTGGGACTTGAAACATATACATTGCGGTCACTTATAACATATGCAATATCATTTAAAACATATTACAGAGAATGATTGCCCAGTATTTTTTACACTTAAGCCCCAAAAAATACAGGTTAAAAGCTGCGTATAATTTTAATATTTGAATTACTAAAATTGTGACTAGCACTAAAAACGTATTATTTCTGATGCGAAAATATATATTCCGGGGAAGCAATGTTTCAATTTGTAAACATTTTCCACATAAACATATTGTATGCAACCACATATTTATTGACCATATGCATCAGTATATTGACTTTCTTGATTTTTGTTCCCACAGAACATATAGAACAAAATTATCAAGCTACTCTTATGGGGTACACAACCATAATTTAAAAAAATAAATAAAATAAAAACATGTACAATTTTAATGTATTGAAGATAGATTTTTTTGCTCATCAGACTTTTTTTTTAATTGAACCAACATCTGCAGTATATTTAGATTCTCAATAATAGGTTTAAAATCCCTCCAGTGGTTTCATGCTGCAAGTTACATTAAAAAAAAAAAAAGCAATTTATATGGAGAATAAACCGCTAAGCACTTTTCCCCTAGGAAGAAACACGTTGGATCTCTGTACCAGCTGCACTATGTGGAACAGCACTTAAAGGAAAGCAATGTGCTGCCAGCTATGTCTATAGAGATGTTGAACAAGATGTGTGTGAGCATAAATGGGATTCAAAGTGAAAATGTACACAACATAGTAGAGACAGCTTTAGTACACTTCAGCCTAACACGGTTAGCCTTAATTCTAGCTAGTAGGAAGCTAAAAAGGTATGAGGGGGGGAAATGGTGTACAGCAATAAAGAAAATGTGACAGTGGGAACACAGTGTATGTAAGAATTACAAAAAGCGTAAGCAAGCCATATACCTTTAACACAATATTTGTTTATCAAACTGATTCACATTGCAAGTCTGCAAGTTACTCTGGAAAATTCAACTGTCCTCACTAATTTCATTTAAGACCTTATTACTATATTATACATGACATCGTTTTTATTTCTTTTTTCAAATACAGTATATTCACAAATGAAGTTGAGAACATTCATGCCACCTGAAATTATGTAGTCTTGTTTCTCTTCCCCTTACAAGTCATCAATACTAGTTTTAGATGCTTGCCATGTATGCTACTTTCATTAAGTTTAACAGAAAAACAACCCTTCTTCCATTTATTGCAGAGATAACATTTAATATCTTTAGAACGTGCCAAAAAGCGGAACTGTTACTCACAATCACATTGAGCATCTAGAAACCGTATACTTACAGCTTTTGAAGCAGTGCTAATATACTGCATGACCATTTCTTTTTTGGTAGCAAAGTCTTTTTCTCTCAAAGGTGCTTTTCGATCTTCATTTAAGTTCATATCTTCCTATAGTAATAAATAAATAAAGACCAGTCAAGAAACATGGAATAAGATTTCCCATCATTTACACCTTTATATCATCCATCCTAAAAAATATATGTGTAACCTAAATATCACACTTTGCCACTTTTATTAGCTTCTGTAATGTTAAAGGTGACATTTTTCAAAAAGGAGATTTAAGTGAAAGACAGCAAATTCCCAGCAATAGCGCACCTATCGGCGCACCTATCGGCACGATCACACAGTTCAATCAATAACTTATTTAGACAGATGCAACTAAGATTTCTTTAAGAATGGCAGACCATGCTAGAAACAGATTAGTTATATAGAAAACAACCTAATTACTCACATTTCAATGAAGTTTGGAAAAGTTTACATACCAATACTGCAATATGCATAAATACACACCTATTATCTATACACACATACATAAACATATTAGTCCAATACCCATCTAAAAACCTTAGAATAAATAATGAATATATTCCAAGGGGGAAAAAAAACATTTTCTTTACCCAAAACATTATCCCTTTAACGAGATGAAACTTTTAACCTTACTCAAGAAATGCAGGTGTGTATTAACATGTCTCCTATGGGTCCCCCAAACCTGTTTCACATCAATGATACGTCAGAGCTTATCAAAGACATGCTAACATGACACACATGCCCACCGCTGGTTAGATCTAGGTTGGTTGGACTCATAAAAGTGACAGAGCCAGGTCATAAGGAGACTTGAAAAAGCAGTATAACTGCCATTAACTCCATTTTAAATGCAGATCCAGAATTTGACTGTTTCTTCTCCCTTCTACCGATCATTTTGTTTTATCTAGAATTTCTCACCACTGTTCACGTACGCAGCACTGAAGCTTTGCAGTTTCACATTTGCAATAATCTATATAAAATTTCAAATAATGCAGATAAAATAAGAAACACTTAAATAAAACATTCAATATTTGTCTCATACAGGAATATTCTAAATGTAAATATTCATTGTCATATCACCATCACGTGCGGATATCCCACTAGTTTTTATTGGCCACACATTAAGTTTGTTCTGTTCAACATTTACTTTATTTACCATTACAAAGGTGAATGGAGTACAATATGTTGTTGGCCTTACTGTCATCATGATTTGCCACATGGCAGTGAAAACCAATACCCATTTGTATCTAAACCAACAAGTTTCATTGCTTTAAGCCAGTGTCCCCAAACAGTTGTGCCCAAGGGCTCACTTGAGCGTTCAGGAGAAAGTGGCGTGGCACCAACCAATGTCCGCGCACACACACTTTGGGAAGGCGTCCAGTGCTGCGCCGGTCCTGTTTGTGGATACAAAAGTTAGATCCGACTTCCGGTGAGTACTGGCATGCAGCAGCTGTCCGCGGCACTGCGGTAGCTGGGCACCCACAAAAGGCTTGGAGGGCACCATGGTGCTTTAAGCATACACTATGTGCCTCAATGTGGCTTGATTGTGTGAGGGAAAAAACTACACACAAAATCGACGAACCAAGACTCCAAAACACCAATGCAATGGCAAGTCGTGAACACTATTGAAGGAAAAGCTGACGAACACTACAGCAAGTAAATTGCACTATAGCATCTGATATATATAAGAATGAAAAGCCTGACATTAAACAAAGTGGAAACAGGTTGTGGTTTATAAGGCAATATACTTAAATGTAAAATGTACTGCATCAAGATGATCTCTAACTTGAACGAGGTTATGTTTTATTGTAGGTTAAAGCATTACATTTCCTGGCATTACTGAAATCCCTGCTCTCTAATTGGTTAGAATTTTTGGCAACTTGCCAACTCGTCTTGCAAAGATGCAGGAAGAGCGCAGCATCTCTGTTCCTTTCCTCTCACAGCGCGGCAGCACACGCAGGCTCTCTCACACAACACACGCAGGCTCTCTCACACAGCACACGCAGGCTCTCTCTCACACAGCACATGCAGGCTCTCTCTCACAGCTGCTAGTACTGTCAGAAGCTGGCAGGTCCCAAATAGTACTGTAACTTTGTTACTTGCAACTAAGTAATATTTCTTCCACCACTTGTATAGCTTCTGCTAAGGTAATTTTTATCCGTATTTTTTATTTTTTTCGTTTGTAGTTAAAATCTCTGTCCCCCAACTTCTCTTCCCATTCTCCCCTTCAACCACTTCTCCCCACCTCTCTCCCCCATCACCTCTTTCTCCTCCCTACCTCTCCTCCACCTCTCAATCCCCCTCAACTCTCTTCTCCCCCCCCTCCTCGCTCTCTTCTCCCCCCCCCTCATCTCGCTCTCTTCTCCCCCCCATCAACTTGCTCTCTTCTCCCCCCCTCATCTCGCTCTCTTCTCCCCCCCCTCATCTCGCTCTCTTCCCCCCCCCCATCTCGCTCTCTTCCCCCCCCCTCATCTCGCTCTCTTCTCCCCCCCCTCATCTCGCTCTCTTCTCCCCCCCCCCCCCCTCATCTCGCTCTCTTCTCCCCCCCCCCCCCCTCATCTCGCTTTTTTCTCCCCCCCCCTCATCTCGCTCTCTTCTCCCCCCCCCCTCATCTCGCTCTTCTCCCCCCCCTCATCTCGCTCTTCTCCCCCCCCTCATCTCGCTCTTCTCCCCCCCCCCTCATCTCGCTCTTCTCCCCCCCCCTCATCTCGCTCTTCTCCCCCCCTCATCTCGCTCTTCTCCCCCCCCCCCTCATCTCGCTCTCTTCCCCCCCCCCCATCTCGCTCTCTTCTCCTCCCCTCTCATCTCGCTCTCTTCTCCCCCCCTCATCTCGCTCTCTTTCCCCCCCCCCCCTCATCTCGCTCTCTTCCCCCCCCCCTCATCTCGCTCTCTTCTCCCCTACCCCCCCTCATCTCGCTCTCTTCCCCCCCCCCCTCATCTCGCTCTTCTCCCCCCCTCATCTCGCTCTTCTCCCCACCTCATCTCGCTCTTCTCCCCCCCTCATCTCGCTCTTCTCCCCCCCTCATCTCGCTCTTCTCCCCCCCTCATCTCGCTCTTCTCCCCCCCCCTCATCTCGCTCTTTTCTCCTCCCCCCCCCCCCACATCTCTCTTCTCCCCCCCCTCACGTCTCTCTTCTCCCCCTCATCTCGCTCTCTTCTGCCCCCCCCCTCACATCTCTCTTCTCCCCTGTTTTAATTACTAACCACCAGGCACCATCTCCATTTAACCAATTCACTGACCGATTATTCTCTTTCTACAAATTTGAAGCACTGTTGTGGTAAACACTATATATATATATATATATATATATATATATATATATATATATATATATATATATATATATATATATATATATATATATATATATATATATATATATATATATATATATATATATATATATATATATATATATATAACCATTGCTATTAAACCGAGCACTAAATGTTACTCCCCCTATAATTGTCCACACACACTTACTATATTTTTAAACACAAAGGCCAATGTTTACGAAGCAGCACTATTCCATAAGACAGAACTGAGTGCAAGTAAAGAGGCCGTACAGGGCTTTCTGCTGCTGGAAAGTGATGTATGGAATCACTTTTTAGTTTGTAGTTAAAATCTCTGTCCCCCAACTTCTCTTCCCATTCTCCCCTTCAACCACTTCTCCCCACCTCTCTCCCCATCACCTCTTTCTCCTCCCTACCTCTCCTCTCTTCTCCCCTCCTCCACCTCTCAATCCCCCTCAACTCTCTTCTCCCCCCCCCTCCTCGCTCTCTTCCCCCCTCATCTCGCTCTCTTCTCCCCCCCCCTCATCTCGCTCTCTTCCCCCCCCCCCTCATCTCGCTCTCTTCTCCCCCCCCTCATCTCGCTCTCTTCTCCCCCCCTCATCTCGCTCTCTTCTCCCCCCCCTCATCTCGCTCTCTTCTCCCCCCCCCCTCATCTCGCTCTCTTCTCCCCCCCCCTCATCTCGCTCTCTTCTCCCCCCCCTCATCTCGCTCTCTTCTCCCCCCCCTCATCTCGCTCTCTTCTCCCCCCCCCTCATCTCGCTCTTCTCCCCCCCCTCATCTCGCTCTTCTCCCCCCCCTCATCTCGCTCTTCTCCCCCCCCTCATCTCGCTCTTCTCCCCCCCCTCATCTCGCTCTTCTCCCCCCCCTCATCTCGCTCTTCTCCCCCCCCTCATCTCGCTCTTCTCCCCCCCCCTCATCTCGCTCTTCTCCCCCCCCCTCATCTCGCTCTTCTCCCCCCCCTCATCTCGCTCTTCTCCCCCCCCCCTCATCTCGCTCTTCTCCCCCCCTCATCTCGCTCTTCTCCCCCCCTCCCTCATCTCGCTCTTCTCCCCCCCCTCATCTCGCTCTTCTCCCCCCCCCTCATCTCGCTCTTCTCCCCCCCCCCTCATCTCGCTCTTCCCCACCCTCATCTCGCTCTCTTCTCCCCCCCCCCTCATCTCGCTCTTCTCCCCCCCTCATCTCGCTCTCTTCTTCCCCCCCCCCCTCATCTCGCTCTCTTCTCCCCTCTCATCTCGCTCTCTTCTCCCCCCCTCATCTCGCTCTCTTTCCCCCCCCCTCATCTCGCTCTCTTTCCCCCCCCTCCCTCATCTCGCTCTCTTCTCCCCTACCCCCCCTCATCTCGCTCTCTTCTCCCCTACCACCCCTCATCTCGCTCTCTTCCCCCCCCTCATCTCGCTCTTCTCCCCCCCTCATCTCGCTCTTCTCCCCCCCTCATCTCGCTCTTCTCCCCCCCCTCATCTCGCTCTTCTCCCCCCCCCCTCATCTCGCTCTTTTCTCCTCCCCCCCCCCACATCTCTCTTCTCCCCCCCCCCCCCCTCACGTCTCTCTTCTCCCCCTCATCTCGCTCTCTTCTGCCCCCCCCCCCCCCTCACATCTCTCTGCTCCCCCCTCATCTCGCTCTCTTCTCCCCCCCCCCCCCCCCCTCACATCTCTCTTCTCCCCTGTTTTAATTACTAACCACCAGGCACCATCTCCATTTAACCAATTCACTGACCGATTATTCTCTTTCTACAAATTTGAAGCACTGTTGTGGTAAACACTATATATATATATATATATATCCATTGCTATTAAACCGAGCACTAAATGTTACTCCCCCTATAATTGTCCACACACACTTACTATATTTTTAAACACAAAGGCCAATGTTTACGAAGCAGCACTATTCCATAAGACAGAACTGAGTGCAAGTAAAGAGGCCGTACAGGGCTTTCTGCTGCTGGAAAGTGATGTATGGAATCACACAGCTAAGTAAATGTACAGCAGGCCTGAATGAACTTGAGTAATACTATTGTTTGTCATGCAATATGCCTCCTTAAGATCTCCAGGGCACACATTTGCCACTACTATAGTTGGTATTTATGCAAGACAAGTAGAACACATACATTGCATTGATGTTGTGTATCACTATATATAATTTTTAAATTATCTGTATCTCGTGTATCTGCTTGCAGGGCACAAAAGGGCAGACAAAAAAAGGGAAGGGCAAAAATATAAAATACTTAGGAAATAGCCAAAATATTTAAGAGATAGCGTTTTCAGCCATGAGTCATGTTCTGGGTCCCCACCTGTCAGCGGCTCTGTTGTCCATTAGATCTGTGACACACACCGACACTCAACAACACTACGTCATGACTCGAGTACACACCAACCCGTGTGTCACACCCCCGTGACCCACCCATACAAGCACCCCCACCGAGACCCACACACCTCCCCCCGTGATCCACTCATACATGCGTCCCCCCATGATCCACCTATACACGCCCGCACCCCCTCCTGTGACACCCAAGTGTGCCGCACCCCCTCCCGTGACACACCCAGACGCTGCGCCCTTACTTAGCACACCCATACACACCGCGCCCCTCCATGACACACCCATACCCGCTGCACCCCTCCGTGACACACCCATACACACACCCCCTCTGTAACACCCCCACGTGACATCCATACACGCGCCCCCCTCCATGACATCCATATGCATGCCCCCTCCATGACACACACATACATGCACCTCCCCTCCTCTGTGACGCACCCATACATGCGCCACTCCCGTGACACACCCATACATGAGCCACCCCCCCTCCGTGACATCCAACACATGCCGCCTTGTGACACACCCATACACGCGCCCCCCTCCATGACACCCCCCCATGACACTCCCCCTCCACGTACACCCCCTCCCGGTGACACTTATACACGCCCCCTTAACACACCCACAAACTCTTCCCCACCCACCCACACAGAGTGCTTCAACCTTGCTGCCTCCCCTCCCTTGCAGCGAGAGTCCTGATGCTACGTGCCTTGCTCCCCAACCCGCCTTGAGTCCGACTAAAGCTGCATTAGTGAAGCATGATATGCCAGTTTCAGCAGTGATAGGTCAGTCAGCACTGCCAGCACAGCAAAATTTTGCTTTTTCTATCCCTGGTACAGGGTATACTGTCAGTAAGATATAATAAACATTGTCCAAAATGCAATGGCAACCAAGGAAATAAATTTATATCAACATGCCTTGGAATTGTATGATTTGCAGACTAAAAAATGCCCATTCACCGATACCGTTACACTTGTCTTAAAAAATGTTTTATTATTTTTGGCATGCACATACCCTTTTTCTAATTTATTACTCAAAAATGTGTGAACTTGAAGCCATGTAATGTCTCTGCAGCGAGTCTTTATCAAGTTCAATTTTGTTTGTTTTCATCCATCAACAAGCAACTAAAAGGAAAGAATTTTACATTTGAGGACAGAGCAGATTTTGGAAAAGGTCATTATGTACGTGAGCGGTTTGCTGTTTGCAACATTGGAGATTGCATTCCAATATCAAAACAATGCACACTCATTTAACAAGGTTCAGTGGAATCAATACTTAATCCAAATGTATATCATCTACCTTAGAGAATTGATTAGATTGACAATTTGTACACAGATTGTGTACTCATTTGTTTTTCAGTGAACTTCAAGCTAGGTTTTTTTTGCAAATAAGATGAGCAAATTGTAAAATGTTTTATAAAAAGACCATCCAACATTTTGCAAACAGAATAGGTACCACTGTAGTTCCTCTGCTCATGGTAGATAGATGTACCTACCTCTAAGCAATTACTCTTAGTATGCAGTTAACCACACACCGAAATCATTCTGTTTAAAGGAGCAGATCATGTAATTATCCCACGTGGGTTTGTTGTTGTTGTTTGGTTTTTAAACAAATTAGTTCTGGAGTATTAGATAATACTTACTACATTTTTTTATTATTCAACTCTTAAAGCCATTTTTACGTTTTAATAAACGGAGCAAGCTTTGATTTCTATTACAGGTTTTAACACACTACCCCAGCAGTGCAAGATCTTTGTAACACTTTCCTGTTTGTGATAATGTGTTGCCAATATTCCCAGCCGTTTGAGCTGCAAACTGTAACAATAGCTAATGTTATATTTGTACTTTAAGAAAACATTGTAGCTGCTGAGTTACACTGACTGAAGGATTGCTTCAAACTGAAAAGCAGACATTTAGTGAGCCGTGGGAAGCAGGAATTTGCTGATCGATTATGGGAGAACTGATTGATCAGCAGCTTAGGTAATTAGTTTTCAATAAAGGTAAGTGCTGCGCAGATTGCCTCTTTATAAGTACCTTTTTAAGTGCCCCCCAAAAACACGTTGTTTAGCTGCTAAATATGTATAGTTGGAGGGAATTTATCAAACTAGTGCATGTCCACTTTTTGTTGTATTAGCAGCTACATCAAAATAGTACAATAGAAAAGTGAATATGTAGAAAAAGGCTGCACTTATAGTGCTGGCTATGCAACCGGCTACACATGACGTCAACTGTCGCCGTTGTAATAGCGATTCCTGCTTATAGTGCAGGAGGAGAGGGGGCGACCAGAGGGCGGGGCGGAAGCGTGGCCGTGAGTGGTCCACCCTCATTGGCTGAACCACTCACGTCACGCAGCGGTCGCCGAAAAAGTCAAAATCCTTTGACTGCCAGCAATCGTGACCCTCTATGGGCACCAGCGACGGACTGAATGTACTTGTGCAACGTCAGTCGCCAGCACTATAAGCGCAGCCAAAGTCACAAATCAACAGTTACATAAAGCAGCAGCAGTCAAGTAGCTATTTTTGTTGCCATTTAAGGAGGCAGTGCCACATGCTAACAAAAAAAATTTGTGTAAAAATCTAAAATGTTTAAATCTGGGTGACTGATGTGTTTCTTACCCAAGTACATATCTAAGTGTTTGTAAATATTTTTGGAAAATTAGTTTGTACACACAGTGAGCTGAGACCTGGGAGGAGCTGGATTTCCTCTGGCTACTCCCTTTGTCTGTGTCCCATTATTTTCAACAAAACTTTGTGAATAAAGGCAGAACCCCCTATCCTTCAACATATATACACACACACACACACACACACACACACACACACACACACACACACACACATATATATACCTGCTTAAATGGGCTCCATGTGTATGGATATTCCAGGCAAAAGGTGACATATTGTGTGCTCATTTGCATGTCATTTCCCAGTGGGAGCACTGTATGCTAGGTCAGCGGTGCGCAAACTGGGGGGCGCGACCCCCAGGAGGGGGGCACGAGAATGACTGCTGGGGGGGGCGGGGTTTACAGAGGCCCCGCGTGCTTCCCGAAGGCACTTAAATTAAGTGCCGGGGGAGCTGCAGGGCCTCTGTAAGCCTTTACTTACCTTGGCTCCGACAGCTTCCTTCCCGCGTCGCCATGGCAACGTGACGTGAGGTCATGTGACGTCACGTTGCTATGGCAACGTAACGTCATGCCGCCGGAGCGGAGGTAAGTGGGGGTGAGGTGGGGCGCGGGAGTGAGGAGACCGTCGGCAGGGGGGCGCAGGGAAAAAAGTTCGCGCCCCCCTGTGCTAGGTGATAATGGTTGAAAGGTAGGGGCGCAGACCTGTCTAAGACATGTGAATGTACTCACAACTGATATTCTTTATTGGCTATATGCCAACGGTGGAGGTTTTTTGTTGTCTTTTTCAGCCACCATAATTGAAAATGTGTGGTAAACCTACCCAGCCTAGAAATATTGCAAAGCAAGTATAAACCAACCTCACACTGATGATACCAATCAAGGTTGAAACATGTCTGTGAGTGGTTTGACTTGCTTTGCTAGTCCCATGCTGTGCTTAAAATCTGTGTGAACGGCGATGTATCTGCTTAAATGGGCTCCATGTGTATGTATATACCAGGCAAAAGGTGACACATTGTGTGCTCATCTGCATGTCATTTCCCATAATCCCTTGCTGCAGTGTAAGCGCTGTGCGCTGGGTGATAATGGTGAAAGGCAGGTTGCAGACCTGTCTAAGACATGCAAATGAGCATACAGTAATATTTCCATTTGAGCTATATATATATTTATACACACACACACACACACACACACACACACACACACACACACACACACACACACATTTTCCGATACGGGTAGGGAGGAATATAGGTAAAGTAAAATACTTAATTTACAAATTCTACCCCCATTCAGAAGCCTTGAAGAAATAGAATTTGTAATTAATTTCTAAAGAAAAAAGCAGTTATGGTGAATAAAGGTGATAAACTCCACGTACAGCAAATAAAAATTTGACTTGTGAGCATTCACATGTCACAGACCAGTCCATAACCCTGCTTTTTCTTATTATCTCTTAACATACAATTCTTTCACTGCAGCCAGGGATTCTGGGTAATAACATGCAAATGAGCATGACCCTCTTTACTTCTTGTCCATTCTTACATGGACCCCTATAAGCTTATGCCTGCCATATTACACAGCCTGGGTTAAAGAAGTGCATAGTCCGTAAACATACTCTGAGAAATGCAGGGTTAGCTAATTAGGGAAATCAGAGAAATGCAGGGTTAGCTAATTAGGAAAATCAATGGACTGAATTAAAATACCAAAGTTATAATTTTTGTATATTAAGTGTACAGGCTTGATATTCTACAACAATACTTTTCAGACATTAATAATTGCGGAAAACTTCAAAAATGTAGTGTGACCCTGGAGAACTCCAACCCATGTATCCTATGTAATGTAAGTGAAATTACTGCTGCTTTGGTAGTGCTTGTAGCTATAACTAAACATATTTCTACATTACATCAAATTAACAACATAATTACCAAATTGAAATATATATATAATTTTTTTAAGGTAAAAAAAAAACAGAAATGTTTGCACACCCCTGTTGTGGATGAAAGATGATAACCAAAATAAGAGATTACGTTATGTAATACATGTTGTATTGCTTTCTCTCAACCCAGGGGGAGCATGTGGGAAAAAACAACAGGAAAAAACACACTAAGTGCAGACAATAAAGTGCAATGGTTAAACTATATTTGAAGCTTGGCTCTTATGTGCTGCCTACTCACAAGATGTCAGTAGGATAAAGACAGTGGCGGGATAGGTGGAGTCTGGTGAGTCTTTCAGGACACAGACAGGAAGCAGCTAGGACTTGGATATCAGGTGCACATGTACATGGAAAGATATAGAAAAACCTCCATGGTGCAGATCAATGGTATAAAGGTAATTTAATGAATTGCTAAAAAATGTGCACTTACAAGGTTAAAATACAATATTAGCGTTTATCACTTAATAAGTGAATAGGAGTGTTAAGGATGGTTGCCGCAGCTCACCGCACCGCCGACGTCCCGAAATGGCTTTGTCACAGGCTTTCCGTGGTTCCCTCTTCACCATGCAGTGTGGGGATCACCTCCAGCAGTGTCTCCGGCGCGATACGTCACTTCCAGTGGGCACGATCAACTCCGTCGCGTCACTTCCGGTCCGGCACAGGATTGACAGCTCGCAGCACCAATCCTCTCACTTCCTAGGCGGGTCCACTCTACGCGTTTCGCCAATAGAATGGCTGGCTTCGTCAGGAGTATGGAACCCCCCCTTCATGCTTAACCTTATATACCCTAGTTAATTGCCGGTATTATTAACCTATGAAATGCTGCCATGAGACCTATAGCTATCTGAGAACATGGTTAGATGTATTCACATGATCAATTTAAAAAGTGGAATAAACAACCAGATAGATATTTGAGGAAATACTCTAATAGTATGATACACTGTGCAAATACAACAAATATAAATAATGGTCACATTATATATTTGTATGAACTGGGACTTTGAGGTAAGGAGTGGATACGAGGTATACAAAATATACAAACATCTGAAAAATATATTTAAAAAAACTTGTTTAAAAAACTTTAATATTATTTTATGTATAAAAATATATATATGTATATATTAAAAATATATTAAAAGTGAGTTCAAGGGAAGTGGTGGGTCTGAACCCATCAATATGACTATGAAGATGTGGATACATCCCAGAAATATACTAATACATATTATAAAGTTACATGCTTCATACATAGGGGATGGTGCAGTAACAGCATTGGAATCCATTAAAAATCCTAATATCAGGATATAGCAAATATAAAATATACAATGATAAAACAACACATCGAGTGATCAATACTAAAGCAGTACATAATACATAGTATAACAATATACATAATTTTGGCAAACAAAAGCTTACCAAGAACTTAGACATACAGATGTAGCAGTCGCTCTTGCCGCAAACAAATGACCGCCGGCGCTTTGCCCCTACTCACACCGCCAGCCACTTTGCTGCTAAGGTAAGTGCCTAAACCCCTGCCCTAAATCCCTTACCCCCAAAACCCTTAAATTAACCCCCAACCCTAAACCGTAATAAAACCGTCAAAGCGACCGGTGGTGGGGATACAAGCGGCGGATCGGCTGTGGCGGAGGGTCCGTCTGCAGCAAACCGCCGGCAGTGATTTTGCCACGGCGAAAAAGCCACAACCAAATGTCCCATTTCGGGAGCAGACACCATTGTGAGAGATAGGTGCGTGCAAAAAAAAAAAAAAAAGTAAGGGGGCTGGGGCTAACGTGTTAATGCACCCACGGGCGCACCCCAGTGGGTGCGATAACGTCTGCTACATCTGTACTTTGGATATAAAGAAAAATATTGCAATGATGGTGGTAAATTATTTTATATTGTAAGATTCTACTGAAAGGCATTGTGACGGTGCTCGTCTCCAATCAGGAAGTGGACCCGCAGGGCTGAGGAAGGGATGCAGAATAACCGACCAGAGCCCTGGAACCGAGTCCTGTAAGAGTATCCATAGTCCAGTAAACAGGCAGAGGTCAGGGCAGGCAGAAAGCAGTGAGGTCAGGGTCACGGTCTGGGGTTAGCAACAGGGGAATCCAAACAGACAAAAAGGTAAGGCTGCGTCCATGCTGCCGCTGAGCGTGCTGACTGCAACTAAAATCAATTGGTGACATCACCGCTCTCAAGCATGAGTGCTCTCAGCGGCAGCGTGGATGCAGCCTAAGGCTGCGGTCCCAGTCATAACTGTGACACGCGCGCCCGGAACTAACCGCGATCTGCGGTCTGAGGGGAGAGAGGGAGCTTGCGACGGGAGGGGGCGTGGTCGGGGATTTGCGGGGGCATGGCCATTACGTCACACGGCTGGTTCGCCCTCATTGGGTGAACCGCGGTGGGGGCGTGGCCACGCCTCCGTCGCAAGGTTTTAACTCAATTTGATTGAGTTGGAAAAAACCTTGCAGCACGGCGTGGCTGCACCTTCAGCGTGACGGTACGTACTGGGCCCAGCCCCATTGAGGGGCGGTGCTTACACGCACAGCGCACGCCGCACAGGCTGTTACTGGGACCGCCGCCTAAGGCATGACAGCGATGACAACATTAACTGCAAACGTTAGAACTTTGCTCTGCGACTCCCACTAGGAACTGCAGCTTAATATAGCAGGCTGCCAGTACACAAAATGGCCAAACTGAGCAGAAAGGGAAGGCAACCAGGAAAACCCGAACCACAGCAAAACTCGGCACAGATCGAGCAGAATCCTTGCAGCCATAAAATAAGGCTGTGTATAAATAATTCACATTAAGTGACACCAAAATACAATAGCAAGTTTTGCAAATAAAGTGTTTATGTAACAAAGTACTACAACTGCCCAGACTAGACAAGTTAGCAGCTTGCATTCCTCACTGTCAACTTTCAGCCATAAGCTTATTTCCCTCTCTATAAATTACAGTATGTTTAAAATACTTGTCAATATGAATAATATTCTTTTGCCTTGGTCTATTTAAACATGACAAACAGAAATACTTCTATTTATATGCTAATTTATACGTTAAAATATCTCCCGAAACTGTCACATCATAAGTCCACATGCCTGTAAGAAAGGTAGGAGGAAAAAAAAACTACAGAATGAGGGTTCTTGTAAAACCCATTTTCTAAAGGACTAACCACCTAAGCGTTAAGCATTGTATTTCCAAACAGAAAAACATATATTATGCAGGATAACTACAACAAAATATTTTTTTTTTGATGACTTGAATAGATATGTGGGAGTTTGCATTCAAGTGTCTTGAAGTACAGAACGGTAGTCACATGAAGAGAAGTTATTCAAATAAGGACGAATTAATTTCAGAGAGAAAAAATGATTTTTTTTTTCTGGCAGAACATTATATATAATACAGATTTATATTGTGGTATAATTATGTCCAACAAAACCATAACCAAAAAGTGATGCAAATAATTTGTATTGTATGTCTTTATTTATATAGCGCCATTAATGTACATAGCGCTTCACAGCAGTAATATATACGTGACAATCATATAAATAACAAATAATATAAATGACACATGAAGGGGAGAAGTGCTTCAGACATAAATGTAACATTTAGGAAAATAAGTCCCTGCTCCAAAGAGCTTACAATCTAATTTGTTGGTAGGAAGAACGTACAGAGACAGTAGGAGGGCGTTCTGGTAAGTGTGTCTGCAGGAGGCCAGGGTTAATGTATGAGGTATTAATTATCAGCCATGGAGCTACTCATATGCTTCCTTAAGCAGGGGTGTTTTGAGGTGGGTATTGAATGTGGATAGAAAGGGTGTTAGTCGGGTATTGGGGGGAAGGGCATTCCAGAGGTGCAGGGCAGTCAGTGAGAAAGGTTAAAGGCGGGAGAGGGCTTTAGATACAAAAGGGGATAGAGAGAAGACATCCTTGAGCAGAACACAAGAGTCGGGATGGTGTGTAGCGAGAAATTAGGGTTGAGATGTAAGGAGGAGCAGAAGAGTGTAACGCTTTAAAAGTGAGGAGGAGAATTGAGTGTGTGGTACTGGATTTGATAGGAAGCCAGGAGAGGGACTTCAGCAGGGGAGACGCTGAGACAAGTTTAGGAAATAGTAGAGTGATTCTAGCAGCAGCGTTTAGGATAGATTGTAGGGGAGACAGGTGAGAGGCAGGAAGGCCGGACAGCAGGAGGTTACAGTAGTCTAGAAGGGAGAGAATGAGGGTCTGTGTCAAAGTTTTTGCAGTCGAGCAACAGAGGAAAGGGCGTGTCTTGGCAATATTGCGGAGGAAAAAATACGACAGTTTTTTGCTACCTTTTGAATGTCAGAAGAGAATGTGAGAGAGGAGTCGAGTGTGACCCCTAGGCAGTGTGCTTGGACTACTGGGTGAATAATAGTACTTCCAACAGTAGTGTGGAAGGAGGAAATAGGGCCAGGTTTGGGAGGAAATATGAGGAGCTCTGTTTTTGCCATGTTAAGTTTACCAAGATCCCAGTACAATGTGCCTTTAATGTCTGCAGCACTTGTAAGTCCGCTGCTTAAATGTTACGTAAAACATTACGTTACCCATACACCTAGTTACAACTTAGACACTGCCTCTCCATTTAGACGGTGGAAACATGCAGATCTAGTGCAATGGTTGGTCGCGTAGTCTGCACGAATTCTGCCACGAGTACAGTCCTGGCACCGCGTGCTCGTGAATCCCCACGATCAGACTAATGGCTGATCAGGATTAACACAGCGGGGTTCCCCGATTCTGAATAGGACTCCCGCTATGCGAATCCTACCGGGATGCATCTGTCTGTAAGAGACGCGCAGTGAGAGTAGATAGAACCAATCCCTCTCTCTGCGTACCTTTAACAGGCTCTCGCACGGCTTTTATTTGAATGACCTATTATTGAAGCAGGGGGTCTCCGGAGATGAACCACATTAATTTCAGCCCCTGGGACACCCTGCTTCCAGAGTTACAGGCCCCAGTATGGGGTGCGAGTATCTTCTGTGCGTTTAAACATCCCGGTCACGTGACATGACAGTATAGATAACCACATTGACAATCAATGCATTTTTTGGTAAATGTTTGTTTTTATTTAATTGTAATGTATTTTTTTAGTGATTTTTTTTTTTAGGTTGCCCATTCATTGCCCCCATTGTGGGCACAGCTTGCCACAATGACAAATCGGTAAAGGGGTAGGGGGTAGGAGTAGTTTCCCCGGGAAAGGTGGTTAGGCAGCGGGATAAACCCTTTAATTATTATCATGGATAATAACCACTTCAGTGATTACAGGGTTACAAGCCAATTCTTTTTATTTTTCCCCCCGTCGGTGCCCACTGAAGACACAGATGGCCTTCATCCTGACAGGGTTAAGTACAACTTTTATATACTATATGCTGGCTTGGTAATGTTTTATTTTTAATGGGGACGGGGGGATAGATTGGGTGGGTGAAGGGGGCAGTTGCCCCAGGGTGGGTAGTTAGGCCTATCGGGTGGGTAGTGATAGGGATTAACCCCTTCATTAAGGGGTTAGCCCCTCCCTCAACCTTCCCAGTACGCCTAACCACTCAAGAGCAACTATACCCCCTTCACCCACACCCTCTACCGCTAACAAATCAGGTAGTTTGGTTTAACCCCTTCATTACCATAGCTGCTACCCGCGAAGGTAATAAAGCTGCTTTTATTTGAATGACCTAGTATTGAAGCAAGGGGTCTCCAGAGCTGAACTGCGTTAATTTAAGCCCCGGGGACCCCCCATTTCCTGAGATACCCGGTATGGGTTGCCAGTATTTCCCTGCATGTTTCATTCTCCCGTGTCACATGACCATGAAGGCCTGTGACAACTGGTTCAAAATTCGCATCCTTCCCTCCCAGTAATTTATGTTTGTTATTTTTATATATATTTTTAAATTAAGTGGTTTATTTGTCACACCACAAGGTTGTAAGTGTTAATTATTGTTCGTGGGTTATATCTGAGCAAGGTCTCAGGAATGGTTATATTGTTGGTTTGATTGTGATGGTAGTTTAGGTTCCAGGCTGGGAGGCAAGCGGTTAAATTCATTATGTAATGTTTGAGACTCACAAATAAAAGGTGCGATACCAGTTCGACCTTGACATAGAAATAGTAATGAGGGTTGGTGCAATAAGGCATGGGTTTGCAAACTTTCCTCCCCTGCTTGCTGTCCTCCCCTGCTCGTGCACACAACCCATCCGGCTTCTGACATCGTGTTGCCATAGGGTCATTGGCACAGGGTTACCATGACGACGCTTAGCTGGAAGCCAAAGGTAAGTTACAGAGGCCTCACCCCGGCATTTAATTGAAATGCCTTTGGGGAAATGTGGGGCGTCTGTAACCACCGCGCCACCCTCTGAAAATCTCGAGCCCACCAGTTTACGCACCCCTGCACTGGGGGAACGTATATGAGCAAAGGAAAACTCTGGCAAAACAATGCGTCTCCAATGGTGGGGAGATAGGAAGAGCTTCCTGCCTCTCTTCCCATGACAAGAAAACCATGTCAAGAGTTTCTCCTTCGCTGTAATGGTTTGTTTTTTGTATTGTTAGGCTAGTTTAATAAAATTGTGCTGCTGCCTTACCACCACCTTATGTTTGTGTCTGCTTTCAGTTTTTCCAATTAAGTCAAGTTCAGTTAAAAATGTAATGCATCATACAGTTTACAGGAAAATGAATTCATTAATTAGGTGAAATTTAGGCACATTGAACTATGCTAAGCATGAACACATCTAAGGCACTATTCAATTGGGACTTCATGCAAGGGGGATTACACCTTTTTTCTTTATTCCTACAAATTTAGCCCCAAATCCAAATTTACAAATGGTAAACCGCTCACACTTTGTGACATCACAGGACTTCAAAGAGACATCAGAAAAAAATTATCCTGAGCTTCTCTGTGAAGACTCTGATGTCTTTTTAAAAAAAATGCTATATGCTGCCTGTTGGTGTGGAACAAGTTAAACAAACAGCAGAGGTTGCCCTGTTGACACTTAATACTGCAGGCTGTGGGTTTTATACAAAACAAGTTATTAAAACTGCAATGAACCACCCTCACACACACTAATTTTAGGTCAATTGGAGAGACTGAGGGGGGGGGGGGGGAAGGGGTGACTAGTACCTTAAAGATGTAGTACTGTTCACAATACCTGAACCACAATACTCTCTTATGTACATCTTGTTGAAGAAAAGGTACAGAGAATATAGCATGCTAAGGCACGACATTATAAATCATGCAAAACTCCCAAAAAGCATGCCCCAGGCACTGCAGTATACCTTGTGCATAGAAAGTTTTCTTGCTTCTAGCATTTACTGCTGCCACAAACACTTTGCCAACTAACTTTGCATCACAGCCGAAATGTAGCCAAGGAAAATGCATTTGGATATGAATGTCATTTGAACTATTGGACTTTATCAATACTACAGTAATTTGGTATCAATAAGATACTCCAATGAGTCACAAACAATTAAATCCCTCAATTAAACTGGAATAATTATCAATTTGACCAAAACATTCTCTCTCAACACTTCAGTAATCATTAAAAAGTAGGTAAGATGTTAGCAAGATTTCAGTTCCATAGAATGAGTGTCCACTCTTGAATGTTGCCATAGTAGAATATCTGCAATGTCATTTTTAGTGGCACTGGCATTTAATGTATTGAAGGTGCTACATAAATCTCTGCGTCATTATGCCCTTGGCCAATTTGTTAAATGATCTTCCCTCAGATGAAGACGAGATTGCAAGAGAAAATAAGCAGTTTAAGAGCATAGTGGATACAGGCCTTCAGACTGTCAGATAAACAGAAAAACGGAGGAAATGTCGAGAGTAAAAACATTCCATCAGATGTGTTAATGAAAGGAAAACTACTATTAAAAGTAATAGAATGTATTGTCTTTGCAGCCCAATACATAGCCCCCAAAATGTTCTCCATCCTTGGAGTGAAAACAGCTACACGTTTGCTTTCTCCCACTTGAATATGCTTCTTTAATTCTTTTTTGTTCATTTTACAAAACGTTTACATAATTCATATCACCGGGGCTTGACAAATGACTTCTTGGCCTGGCAGGGGAAGAACAGAGCGTTCGGATGTACCAGTGATGCACCCGTCAATCACGACGAGGCATAGTGCTGTAAGACTTCGGAAAGCAAAGTGGTGATTGACAGCTGCATCACCAACAGTCTTTCTGCATATTCTTAAAAAAAAAACCTCCATGGTAAGCAAATGCTTGGAAGTCTTTTTTTTAAGCTCTTTATGTCATCTATTTCATGATAACACTAAGTTCAAAATGAGAAGGGTCATCTACTTACATCTAACCTGCCTGTGTAGATGCACACCAAGTGAGATGGAGTTACAACCCTTTTTCTGTGCAATGTTTGTTAGAGATATGCGCCCATAGTTTGTAAGAAGCGATATACCATAAAACACCTTCTGTGCCGAAAGACACTTTGTGGCCCCATTCAAGTAAATGGGCGATAACAGGCCATAGTAAGCAGTGATACTCCATAAAATACCTTCCGTGCCCAAAGATATCTTGCCGCATATTCACTTGAATTGGCATAAAAGTCTATATTTACAGGACAGTGTCTGATTTAGTACCACTGCTTGGTAAATGTGGCCCCTGGTCGGATTTGAATTTTCATACATTGCTTCCAACTAGGTTGATGAAAATGCAATTACTAAATATATCAATCTGAAGCACACTGTTTTAGCCAACATTTTATTTAAAATTCTACACTATTCTCTAATACACAATTTCCAGATGGATCTGAACATTAAAATCTTTTACTGACTAAAATGGGCAGAAGACTTAAACCTAGACTTAGACAGAGATGACTGGGAGGATATCTGGGAAGCAGCCTCTAAAACATCAATTTGCACAACTATAAAAGAAAATATATACAAAATTCTGTTTCATTGGTACCTAACCCCAAATAGGTTGAGCCAGATTTTCCCCGGGTCCTCAGATTTGTGTTGGAGAGGATGTGGGCAAAAAGGAGACATGGCTCATATCTGGTGGAATTGCCCAAAAATTCAGGGGTTCTGGATCATGATACAAACAATGATACGAGAGCTCCTGGGGCTAGAGATAGAGGTGGACCCACTGGTCCTGGTGCTGGCTAAACCAATAGAGGATCTACAACCCCAAGAGAACAAAATGATAAGCCACGTCCTCACAGCAGCTCGCTGCTCGGTAGCCGCAGCATGGAAAAAAATAAACGCCCCCTCCAAGCAGACAGTACTGAGACGTGTCAGATCTTTGATATGATCGAAGAACTAACCCATGAAACAAAGTCAAGAGATCCATTTACAAGATTTAATTTTAAAAAATCCCAAAACGTTCCTAAACCTTTCCATATATTGACTTCACACATACTATAGGCCACCAGATGCACTATAACCAACTTCAGGTAAAGTTATCAATTACTATGATTTTACAAAAATTAAAAGAACCTTTTATGGAACATCTCAAGTCTGTTAAGTCATGTTACGTTTGAGTCAGCGGAGGGCCTTTCAGGATGATATAGTTGAGAGACATTCAGAGATTGGTCTGTACAGCAGGTGTAAGGTCAGCATAGAGGTGATATTTGAACCCAAGAGATGTCATACGGTCACCTAGAGTAAAGAGAAAAGAGAAGAGGTCCCAGGACAGACCCCTGGGGTAACCCCACAGAGAGATCGATATAGGAGGAGGTGTTCGCAAACGAGACACAAAGTATGATGGGAGAGGTAAGAGGAAATCCACGATAAAGCTTTGTTACGGATATCAAAAGTATGGAGAATGTGAAGAAGAGGGTGATCCACATTATCAAAAGGCTGCAGAGAGGTTGAGTAATATTAGCAGAGTTTAATGACCTTTGTCTTTTGCAGCATGGAGGTCATTAATTATTTTAGTGAGGGCTGTTTCAGTGGAGTGAGCAGTGTGGAAGCCAGATTGTAGAGGATCTAGGAGTGAATAGGAGGTGAGAAAATGGAGCAAGTGAGAGAATACAAGGCGTCCAAGGAGTTTATAGGCAAAAAGCAGAAGGGATACAGGACGATAGTTAGAGACAGGAAGGGTCAAGCTTGCTGTTTTTGAGTAAGGGTATAACTGTTGCATGTTTCAAGGGATAGGTATCAGAGTAGAGGGGGGAGTTTAAAATGTGTGTGAGCGTAGTGATTAGCGTAGGAGCCAGAGGTTTGAGGAGATGGGAGGGAATGGGTTCAAGAGGGAGGAGATAAGTAGTGACATCCTCAGACAGCGGAAAGAGAGTTGAGGAAGGTAGGAGGAAAGTTAGAAAGAGGTGATTAATGTGAGGTGAAATGGAGGAAGAAAAACAGGTAACAGACTGTGGTCTAAGGAGAGAGTCAAAGACAGAAGAGTCAACGTGGGTTAGACTTCTGCGTATTGATTAGCAAAGAAAGTGTGTTTGTTAAGTCTGCGAGAGGGCAGAGCTGAAATGGGATAGGATACATTTGTAGTAAAAGGAAGTCTGCGAGTGTGTGAGATTTCCACCAGACGCGTTCAGACGAACGCGTGCAGGAACGCAGCATGCGTGTGGCAATTTAGCCAATGTTTGTGGTTAGCAGGGCAAGAACGGCAGAAAGAAAGAGTGGCATGTAGATCAAGAGGGAAGGGTAGAGCAGAGTTGTAGTTCCTGACCAGGTTGTCAGTCTATAGCAGAGTGAAGAGAGAGAGGAGAGGGAGGAGAGGGAGAAGTTCATTAAGCTCTTGATGAGTTACAATATAGGACTACTATAGTTTTGAATATCGTACGACATTCAAAGAATGGTAAAGCATAGATCATATTCTATCCTGTCAAATAAGTCTTCATTATCAAAGGTCCGTGCCAACAATGGTTCAGTTAGGTTGTTCATATAATGAATAGCACATAATTTTCTTAGAACTCACTCTTCCTTTCATAAATCTAACATTGTCAGAATGTATCATTTGAAAAATGGCATTTAAGTCTACTCTGGCTGTGATTCTAGCAATGATTTTACATTCATAATTACTAAGACGGACGGGTCTATGATTTGCACAGTAAGTGGGATATTTGTCTGTTTTTGTTCCTCTACAATTTAATTAAAAGTCTCTGGGTATACCATTTATAGGTTTAGAATCAGATACTGAATCCCAACGCCTTTCAAGATTATACATTATGTATTTAAAACCTACAACAAATGAATCTGAAAACTGCTAGTTATTACTGCTCCTAACGTATAGTATCTCATTCCCAGTGGCCATGATGGCTTAAACTAAGTACTGGTACCGTGTCAGATTTCAAGAGATTCTAGACTGGATAAATAATGGCAGAGAGGCCTTGGGACCAAAAGAAACAATTTACTGAATTTATGTTCTAAACACCGAAAGGTATATGGGCTTCTTAAAATTAATGTAATTTTCTTTAAAAAGTGCAACTGTAACGGTGCGAATATAAAGTTGTAGTATTTTCGGATTAGAGGGCAGTGGTCCTCTGAACTCCCTGACACTATCCCACTCCTACTTCTGAATATTCCATACATTTGTTCCTGCACAGAAAGGCGCTTCTTATTCAACCTGTGTAAATAGTTAATAATCTCTATACTATTTAACATTGATCTTAACTGCCATTCCCATAAAGAAAGACGAACAATCACTCTGCCCTCCTTACAAGCAAACATATAGGTAGATTCAATTTGAGGAACATGCAAACTCTTGAAGCGTGCATCTATCAATATGGAAATCAAGAAAGGATCTTGAAAGGCACCCTGTGATCTGATTTTCCTATGCCACCGAATAAGTAAAATTCTTAGGGCATACTGCTATTTCTAAGTGTTGGACCAGTTCCATCATCTTTAGGAAAGCTTTTGGAGAGTCTCATTTGCAGCCTTGCACAAGGTAAGGTTTTAATTATCAATGGCAAACTGATAGTGTGTCCTATTTTGGTCAGATGTTGGACTTGCAAACTTGTTTTTCCAGTCATAATCCTCTTGCCGACAGTAGAAATACCCTGTGCGACCTTTGAAACACAAACTTGCACAAATGCCAGATATTGGGAAGCATTTACTATTGGACAAATTGATAAGCCAACAGTGAGGTTGTAGCCCTTCTAAAAAATAAATAAAAAAAAGTGAATCTTTTGTTAATCTCAATCTATTGAGCCTTACTAAACATATTTCACCAAGTATACAGAGCTAGCAAGCTCAAAACCCAAACCGTGTGTGTGTGTGTGTGTGTGTGTGTGTGTGTGTGTGTGTGTGTGTGTGTGTGTGTGTGTGTGTGTGTGTGTGTGTGTGTGTGTGTATATATTGGAGAGCTACTGTGATAGTGATCTAATGTACAGTGTACAACAAAAGACAAGAGCCCAATGGTACATCCATAACACATTTAGTACATTAATTTGAGCTCATACAGAGCACTTATAGTGCTTCTTAAAAGTTAACCCTTGGGCACTGCATACGTCACACATCCCATGCTGTGTGTGCTGCAGTGTTTTGTTTCCTCTTTCTGTGTAGTGGAATAAATACATAAGACTATATAATATTGGTAGTGTAGGACTTGCCGAAATGGTCGCAGGCTTAAAATGTTTTGGCCAAAGAATTGAACTAAATAACCATACTTATGAAAAAATAAAGTTGATCAAATACATAGTAATGTACTTAACAGTCGTATTGGATGTGAATTCTCTTTTGGTATAAGTCACATAGCACTTCAATTCACATTAATAATTTATTTTTGACACTTGAAATGTGTTGCGTCATAGTATACAAAATAAATACAAAAATCCTGTGCTCCTCCTAAAATGGCTTGCAATTTATCAGTGAGATTCTACATTTTTATCTTAAGTCTTGTAACAAAGGAGTCACTCAGTTACATCTGTTGATCAAAAAATGATTAAGCCTGCTAACCCAGTCAAAGTAAAGTCCATTTAAGCAGGTACCTACACTAAATGCATAATATTTCTTACCGTCTTGTGGACTTCACATCTTGAAATATGGGAACGTGTCTAAAGGGTTAAATGAATGAAGCACGCATGCTCTGCAAGTAAAACTGGCGAAAAAACAGAAATACAATTCCCTTAGCATTATGAAGAAAACATTCAGTGCACAAAGTAGTGACGTGTGATTGTGTCACACTCAACACCTTCTCTCCTATAGTGAACATCACATTGCAGTGTTTCATACCGATTTACTAACTGGAGAATTGGCACAGAGCTCAAAATCTAGGAGGAGGGGCCAACAAAAAAAAAACAACTATTTATTAAAACAGAATTAGGTGAGCTCAGATCTAACCCTATAACAATGTATCAGTATCACTATATAATTCAATATCTTTATGGAGTATGCGGCTAGGAAAAGATAATTGGCCATACATTTATGGAAAACAAATACAGATGATTAAGCAAGCTACCCCAGTCAAAGCAAGCTCTACATAATTTGTATAGTTAGGTTCTGAGCTCTGTGCCAATTCTCTAATTAGCAAATGGATATAAAACACTTCAATGTGAAATTCAAACTGAGAAGGTGGCGAGTGTGTGACCATGTTTCACCAAAGAGCTTGTGCTCTCACAATTTGTCCTTCCTAATACCAAGGCAATTTGATTTCTGCTTTATTCATTTAACCCCTTTAGGTTCTTTCACATATTTCACAATTTTCAGACCACAAGACAATAGGAAATATTATGCATTTAGTGTAGGTACCTGCTGAAATGGAGTTTCTTGACCGACAATAATTTTTTATTATTAAAAAAAAAAAAAAGCAACCAAATTACTCATTTTGTTATACGACATGGGATCAAAAGATAAAATGTAGCTTTACAGAAAATCTAATTGCCTTCAGTTCATCAGACAGCACTATGGGTTGTAAGCTCCACCTCCTGAGGTAGGACAGGATCAAACTGGCACGTGCCCATTATATAGTGCACCTCCCCCTTTACCTGTGCAGTGGTATTCACAGTGATACATGGTTAGGTAAATGCATTTTCACACATGAGCCCTTCAACATGAATTTATGTTTACCAATATGAGGGAAGGGAAAGCTGTGCGCTGACTGATGGACGGAGAGAAATTTCATTTCCAGTAAGCTAAATGTCATCTTTCTTTTCCGTCCATCTGGCACCACCATAGGATTTATTACGGCAACAGGAGGGAGGGAAACCAAACAAAAAATTAATTACACCCTGTAAAACATTTCTAAAATAACAAAGAATCGTTATCTATGGCGCCAAGCATTAATTAACAAGAAAAAAGGATATATATAACCAGGACTGGTAGATGTGCAGATCTCAGGATATCTCCAAATGGTGAAATAGGTGCTTAAAGAAAACAAATGAAATACATAGCATAATACTGTAAGGTGAACATGACACACAAAACATATAACAAGCAACTGAGATGTCAGACAGGTGAAAAAATTACATAAACATTTAATTAAAGGACATTGAAAAATTAAACACAAAATATGACATGGAATAAGTCAGACTGAAGGTATAGCCGCAATGGTTAAAATGCCTACTCACCAGACGGATGGTAAGGGCAGGCAGTGGATAATTTAGAGAGTATCCCCTCTTATCTGTGGCCTGGAACCGCTGGTTGCAGTGATCCTGTTTGTGGTCAGCGTCCCACGCATCAGCTGGCGTTTTCGGGCAGAGCGCCCCCCTTGACACGTTACTCCGAATGCGTTCTTAGCCAGGGATCCACAGCAGCAGATTCGCCAAAGTTGGAATACAAAATCAAATGAACTGCAACAGCAGATTCGTATTCAGCAAGCCACGATGGGGATAAGTAAAAATGGCAGTATAGACAGTAAGACCACCCTACGCGTTTCAGAAGCGCTGCTTCCTTCTTCAGGGGTATAGGGGTAGTGTCCCGAATTGTCCCTTATATAGGTGGTAAATTAAAAGTCATCGTTACACCTGAATAAAGTCTTTGACATGCGCAGTCGCAGGTAGACAAATCCTGCACATTCGCTGTAAAACATTTCTACCAAAGGCTGCTTCTTGGGATGCTTATACATCCAACTTACAGTTGTGTGAAAAAGAAAGAACATCCTCTTTGAATTCCATGGCTTTACATACTGTATCAGGACATAACAATCATCTGTTCCTTAGCAGGTCTTAAAATTAGGTAAATACAACCTGAGATGAACAACACATGACATATTACACTGTGTCATGATTAATTTAACAAAAATAAAGCCAAAATGGAGAAGCTATGTATGTCTTCATGAATTACCATATACGGCTCCTTTATTGAAAGGTCCTGTATCTCACAAACTCGCCACTGTGATTAAGAACACCATCTTTGAGAACAACTTACTCAGGTCTGCCTCCTGTAAGGGTTCAAATGGTGTATCACAGAACTTTTAGTACCATATTAAAATCCAATGCTGGAATTGCATCTCTGATTCCAATGTTCTGAATGATGAATCTCCATCAGAGGCCTATGTTCAATTGGTTGCAAAATTAGAATCACGTCAATGGGTTTCTGGACGGCTAACACTTGTTCTGCACCATTTACTGAACATTTTCAAAATTTGTGTACATTTTGAAGGCAACCTGGAGTGTAACAAGATCTCTATCACAGATGAAGATACTGTTTGTTTCTTCATTATCAGCTTCTAGGCTGTCAATTTTATTTTTTTATATGTTGGTGTGGTGTACTGCACCTGGAGACAGAAGGCCCCCCTACATGGTAATATCCAGCATGGCTCTGCTGATAGATCAACAAGTCTGTAAACCAAGCCCTTCTGGGCCAATATGGCATTATCGCCACCACCATCGCAGTCCTGCTTGATCTTTTTGAGGACTCTCATAATCATCGGAATTGGAGGAAATCTATAAGCCAGTCTGAAATCCCACTTCAGCGTTATTGTGTCTAGATGTTCTGGACAGTCTTTCCGGTAGAGGGAACAGAATCTGTTTAGTTTTGCATTTCTCATACTTGTCATCAGATCGATCTCTAGACACCCCAATTTGCAAACTACTTGAGATGGGGGGGGATGGGGGGGGGAACGCCCTAAGAGACCACTCATTGAAATAATTTCCTGACGGCTGATGAAGTCTGCCAAGATATTTCCTTTCTCCCTGATGTGCACTGCTAATATCAGGAGTGTGTTCCTTTCTGCCCATGATAGTATCCGCATGGCTTCTCTCATGAGTGCTGAATTTCTTGTACCCCATTGGCAATTTATGTATTTGGCTGTTAGCACGTTGTCTGTCTATTCTGATAGATTTCTCTTTCAACTGTGCTTAGAAAGCTTCCAGCGCTTTGAATACTGCCCTTGGTTCTAGCAGGTTTAATGGCATGATGCCATTGCCCTTGAATCATGTGTTTCTGCCAGTGTGCTCCCCATCTGAATTGACTGCCGTCTGTGGTGAGAACTGTCTCTGGATTTTGCGTCTCCGTCCCACTCCCTTAGGACTTCTGCCTGAAGTGGACACGTGCAATCTTGCCCATGGCACTGCCTCTATGAACACTGACATAAGTCCTACTACTCCTTGCTTGACAAAACGATATGGTTGAAATAGTCCTGAGTTATGCAACGTGTTTTTATCAGATTTTATGTTTTGTTAAGTGACCAAAAAAAAAAAAAAAACTTATGAGGACGGTATTGAATTGTAGCCCTAGAAAAATAATGTTTTGTGTTGGTCTCAATTTGCTTTTCTCCCAATTGATGACCCAGCCCAACTCCCGGAGGAATTCCAGTACATACTGGATGTGATTTGCCAGGAGTTGATGTGAGCTTGCTTTCAGCAGCCAATCATCCAGAGAGGGTATTACAGATATACCTTGTTCCCTGATCGCTGCTGCCACCACTACCATAACATTTATGAATAATCTGGGTGCGGATGTTTGTCGAAAAGCAAGGCCCTTGATTCCCTCTTGAATGGTGATCCTTAAAATGTTGGTGAGAGAAGCAAATGGAAATCTGTAAATACGCGTCTTTTATAATCTATTGCTTCCATAAAATGTCCAGGACTTAGAATGTTGATAACCGACTTTACGGACACCATTTTGAAATGTTCCCTGCGAACATACCGATTTAGGAATTTTAGATCCAGGACTGACCCGATTCCTCCTAATGCTTTTGTAACCATAAACATAATGGAGTATGTTCCGTTCCCTTCCAGATGATGTGGTACCGATATTACCCAGCCGTCCGCTTTTAATTTTCGAACAGCCTCTGTGTCCTCTTCTTTATTAGGCCTCGCCTCCACACGGCTTCAGTCTCTATGGACTAAGCCTTAGGCCCAGGACATAGTGCACTCAGCGTGGCTGAGCCGTGCTGAACAGATGCACAAAGCCCCTGCATCAGTTATCAGCACGGCTATAGTTTCTCCCTCCGCATGCGTGCTGATGCGTGCGGAGGAGGAGAAACTTCCTCGAGAGCGGCAGGTTTGAAATTTGCCGCTCGGGGAAGCGGAGGAGCGGTCACGTGACCGCTCCCATCCAATGGGGCTGCAGCCAGTCCTACACAGGCAGCACAGAGGTGTGTGTGTGTGTGTGTGTGTGTGTGTGTGTGTGTGTGTGTGTGTGTGTGTAGGAGGGGGGGGGGGGAGCGGGTGATGTGTCCCCCTTCTGCCCCGATCCAAGTCTCCCTGCCAGCGCGGGAGATGGAGGGGTGTTGCGCTGCCTCGTGGGGGGCGGGGGGGGGAAGGGGGGAGCGGGTGATGTGTCTCCCTTCTGCCCCGATCCCTGTGCCTGTCTCCCTGCCTGCGCGGGAGATGGAGGGGTGTTGTGTGTGTCTGTGTGTGTCTGTGTGTGTCTGTGTGTGTGTGTGTGTGTGTGTGTGTGTGTGTGTGTGTGTGTGTGTGTGTGTGTGTGTGTGTGTGTGTGTGTGTGTGTGTGTGTGTGTGTGTGTGTGTATGTGTGTGTGTGTATATGTGTGTGTGTATGTGTGTATGTATGCATGTGTGTGCATGTGTGTGCGCGTGTGCATGTGTGTGCGTGTATGTATGCGTGTGTGCGTGTGTGCGTGTGTAAGTGAGTGAATATATTTATCAAAGTTGCACAATGTTAATAAATAATTTATTCTCACATGTCTTTTTTTTTTCATTTTTAAAATATTATATAATACACACACACACACACACACACACACAGGTTCCCAGTGACACACAAACACACAGGCCACTTCAAAGTGACACACACACACACACACACACAGACACACACATATACACACACACACAGGTTCCCAGTGACACACAAACACACAGACCACTTCAAAGTGACACACACACACACACTGACAGCTACCAAGTGACACACACACACAGTGATACCCGCCTCCCAAGCGCGCTTGCTGTCTCCTCTGCCAGGACAGCAAAAAGCTCCTGGCAGAGCGAGCAAGAGCGAGCAGCAGCACCTAAGCGCTTACTATGTCCCAGGCCTTAGACACACTGTTAGAGGCTTCTCGAACCTTGTTCATCACCCCTTTATCTTTTAGCTGATGAACCCAGCGATCTGCCACAGAGTAGCAAACTGCAGGACTCTTCACCCTATTTGATGACTGATCCTTGGAAATCTGGCATCAGAAGGCTGTTGGTCTCTGGTAGCTTGAGGTAACTATTGATCTTTCTCTTGTGGAAATTCCCCTGGTCTAGTCCCGGAAGAAGATGACTGTCCTCTAAAGCTCTTGCATGACTAATTCTTTTATAGATTGTTTTCGTGGCCCAAAACTACCATCGTAGGGCAACCCTCTCGCCTTATCTTTTAATTTTTCCAAAAGTTGCTCTAATTTTACTCTGAATAATGAATGGAATGCTCAGAATAAAATATTCTGAGTCAAAGGGATACACCTGGTTTAATTTTCCTGACAAGGATGGTTCCATTACTGCTTTCAACAGTTTGTCAAGATCTTTTGTTGTGACGTTTGCAAATTAATCTCTTACTTCACAAGAAGAATATTCTGAGAATTCTGTATTTTCCGAGGATCCCTAGTCAGATTCCGGAGGGGACGCCGAGTAATGCCTCTAATAGAATCTGTGTTCGTAAGATGTCAGAAGTTTTTCTCTTTGCAACAAGGTTCCTGATGCTGTGTGTGTGTGTGTGTTTTAAAACTATCAAATGTTTGCTGCATCGCTGACTGAAACCATCACAGAAAACCCTGGATCTGGATGTCATTTCCTTCCATCGCCTGTGGCTTTATGCAGGCATTACATAGTTGTTTCTTATACTTGTCAGGTAAAGGTTGTTCACATCCTTACCCGATTCAGAAGATTTTTCCTCTGAATCATGTCCCTTCAATTTGCCATTAGACAGTAGTTAAGGGGTTAATTCGCTCACAAGCTGCTTTCCTGAAATCCGTGTCTCCAGTATGTTTCCTCACATCACGTTTGACTGTTTTCCTGGTTTTTAAAATGTCTGCTAGTCACGTGTTGTCCTACAATTGGAAGTGACGTCAAACGTCCTGCCTGTGCTCACCTTTGACAGCACACATCTTGGTACATGACTGCTCTGCAGACTCACAAGGAATTACCTGTGTCTGACCCAATGCTGGACCCCCCACCCCCTCCGCCCAATTGGTCGGCTGAAGCACTCGCTGTCTCCTCAGGGTGCTGCGATGGGTCCTGGGGACGCCAACTGAAACATTCCACCAGCTTCCAGAGAGGTAAGCGACATCTGTCGCCCTGTAAAGGAAGACCAGGCTCACCTTGTGAGCTGGCTCCTTTTTCTAGCTATTGTGCTTTAGGAAAAGGGTGCTCTTAGCCCCCTTCTCCCCATGTAAGTCACCATTAGGTATGGACCTGTAGCATGAGACCACCACCCCCCCTCTCCTCTCCTCCCCCACCCCCCCACCAAGGGAAAAAATAATAAAATCTCTCTGTGCAAGCTCCTACCACCAGATGGGACAGGAAAAAGCACTGCACAGGTAAAGGGGAGGTCCCTTTATAGGGAATGTGCAAGTTTGATCCTGTCCAACCTGAGGAGGTGGAGCTTACTACCCATAGTGCTGCCTGATGGACAGAAAGGAAATGTAGAATCTCACGCCAATTTGGGAGGAGCGCAGGTTTTTTGTATTTCTTTTCTATACATGTATAGCAAATTATTGTTTCCTACCAGCATACTACATAAATGTATTTATGACATAAATGTCAGGATACTACATAAATGCATAGTAATACTGATCCATTCAGTTACAGGGATAGGTCTAAGCTCACCTAATTCTATTTTGATAAATGAGATATAGAATGAGCAGACCGTACAACAGATAATCTCTCGACCATAAGGCGTGATCCGTAGTATAGTCTGCTTATACTAGGACGTTCTAGCCAGAAGTATGTGTGGGTGTTTGTATCACAAGGATTAAGGACTACCGCATCCTATAAAGATGCGACCCGGCCATTATATACACAAATTCTGTTTATCTACAGTAGACCTAAAACTGTAGGACTTGGAGGAAGCTGGCATCCCATACTGTGTAAACATGCTCAGCTCAGAAAAACTTTATATGGTGCTACGTGACTTATTTAGCTCCTGTGTACACTGCATCCTAAGTCAACCATTTTGTGGAATAATACAGGATACATTTTTCGTTATTTTCTGCTGTTTTTGAATAAATAATATAAGAACATGTTCCGAGTGTGTCTGGTAACATACTTTTTACAGCTCCATTAAAACCGATTAAGCTGCCACCAACAATATTGAGCAATTTAACAAAACAATTGTGTGATAACCGAAGTAGTAACATTTATTTATAACATTTATATAGCGCCCTTACCCAGGACGCTGTACATTAATTAGTAAAATAATGGTGGGGTTACATGTGTAACATTTTTGTGATGCGCAGAGTAATTGTTAAGAGGTCTTTGTAGTGGGTAGAGGTGGGAAAAATTGGTCAGGCTATGGGTTAGGTGCATTGAGAGCTTGCTTGTGGGTGTCTTATCTCCCGCTCATCAATCTTTCAAGACATTTATTGCTGGTAGAAAATGATTTTAAACCTAAATTAATCAGAGTATAAAATACCCTAGACTTGTCAATGCAACCTCTACTTTTCAATGAGGAACCAAATATCTGAGATATGCAACCCAGCCCTGTAATGTTTAATGTTAGTACAACTCTATTTCGGCTCATCAAAAAAACAATATATTTTTTATCCTAGGGAATACCAGATTTTAATTATCAAACTTTTAAATCTTTAAGGAAATGGAGAGTACCCTTTCTGTCACATTTTGTCTACTAACAAGAACTGTGTCAGGAATTGTTACAATGCCTTTGAAGTCGGCCTAGAGATCATGCCAAATGAGAACACTTGCATCAGTCACTACTGTTCTAAACATCGTTTTCCCATTGTTTTATTGGCCCATTAATGCAAAGACCATGTTGACCCAGATAACCTCACAGGAGACAGAAAACTTGGTATTTTTAAAACAAGTTAACCCATTGGTTACTGTATTGTTACCACAATTGAATAGGTTGAAGGCATCAATGTAATACATAAAACAAACTACAGAACAAACTTTTTACAAAAGGTCATTGCAAAATAAACAGAAGCACCTTGGCCACACTGAAACAAATTAATTCCAATTTGTTACATTCAAAACATTTATTAGCAAACTTGCCAGGGGAGAATTCAATAGCAACGGTTTTGTCACTGGAATGGATTTCTGCCTCCATGGCTGATCTGTTATAAACGATTACGTTTTGGTGTTGATGGATTTATACGTTTAGCCCCTGAAGCAAATGGTGTTACCAACACATTCATTAACATCCAGGCAGAGCAATTCAGTAAATAAAACTCCTAAACAGAACAGCTTGCTTGATTGAAAAGAAAATAAATAAACATGATTTACATAGGTCTGTAACCAAATGAAAAACACTTCTGTCCTTGTTCAGATTCTTTATTTTGGCAGTAAACCAATGCTTTTTGTTTGTTTTGTGTGTTCCTTACAGGGATACAAAACAAGTCTGCCATCTTTGTACAAGTACCAGACAGGCGTCTTGCACAGTCTGCAGGGATCAGTAATCACCGTCAGTGGTCAAAGTGTGATGGAACGTGATGGCTGTAAGTGGTAACAGGCTACCAGTACTTTATTTACAAACCCAAAGTCCCACTTTGTTTTTTATTCTTTTAACACACAAGTCCACTTTCCTTTCAAAGAAGCTATTCGTTTAAATAAGACTCCTTTCCTGTCTTATTTTATAGTATACATGTTTTAGAAAACTTTCTAAAACAAGAAAAGGGAATTGAATTACTGATCATTCTGTAATCCTCCCTCAATAGGGTTACCAAATTGCTGTGAGGCGTTAATAGCGAGATAGTCTGTGCTAGGACTCACCCTGTCTTGTCCTTAGGATACTGAGGTCAAAAGGGATAGAAAAGATAGGGGGAAGTTCAGGTTCCCAGAGGACAAGAGGAGAGGAGCCTACGGGAGAGTATAGTGATTTTCATAAAGTAATAGCACAGACCAAGCCCCCCTGCTTTATTATGTTGTAGAGAGGGACAATGCCCATCTAAGTTGGACTCCATTAGCCTTCTTCTTGGATCCTAACATATGTACGAGACAGGACAACGGAATGCCACAGAGGGCCTCAGGAAAGAAGGCTCCATGGGTGTCAGCTCTAACTAATCGCGAATCCGCATTAATATTCCTCTCAGTCTGTATGGAAGTAGTAGTTCCCAAATAGGCCAAAAAGGTATTGCGGTCACTTGCAAAGGACTAACCAGGATTCCCGTATGAGCTAGTTTAATCGGGGTTGATCCTGAAGCAAAAGAGGGGCCGGGTTCCACACAAATAAAGCAACCAAGTAAACACACATCCATTTGAGTGTTAAGATTAGGCACTAATGGCATTTAAAAAAAAAAAAAAAAAGAAGTACAGCTGAACTTTGTTATAACGCGGTGGTTGGGGTCCACCCGTTGCCACCGCGCTATAACCGGGATTGCTAAGGGAAAAAAATGGCCTCCGTGAGAGATGGGGGGGGGGGGGGGAAGGAGGGGGTGTGGTGGTGTGGTGGTGTGGTGGTGTGTGTGTGTGTGTGTGTGTACACTCCCCCCTTCCTCTCTGCAACCAAAAGGGGAGGAAGCTGCAGTATCAGTCAGCGCGCAGCATCCTTTCAGTCCTACAGGAACAAAGCAGGGATCTGCGACCATGAGCAGCACGTGGGTAGCTGTGGTAATGGGGATCCTGACAGCAATCTTAGTCTGGATCTGGCTTCGGAGAGCTGGGGAGAGGAAGGGAGCCGAGAACCAGCAGAATAAGGAGCATGAAGAAGAAGAAGCAGCACATCTCAGCACGTGGATGCAGAGGGCAAGCTGGAGGGAGCTAAGCACTTCCCTAACTGAGGAAGGAGAGAGCCTGCAGGAGAATGTGTGTGGCCAGCGTGAGCATGCGCTGCGCTTACCTGTTTGCCAAGCAAACAAATTTGAATTTGCCGCTCGCTCGTCACATGAGCGGTTCGCCCAATGAGGGCGAACCAGACCCCCCACCCCCCCACGCGCACCTAGCAGGCCACAAAATGCCTGGCCGAGCAGGGCGCAGCACACGAGTGCCAGCTTCCTGCCTGGCCACAGCCTTTGACAGGTCTGCAACCCTGCTTTTCACCATTATCACCTAGCATACAGTGCTTCTACTGCAGCAAGGGTTTCTGGGAAATTACATGCAAATGAGCACACAGTGCCAACTTTTGTCTCAAATCCTTTATTACATGGAACCCATGAATGCTCGCGTTTTTAAACACAGCTTTTAAATATAGCCTGGACTTTGCATCTCATCCCAGGCTATGTTTAAAAGCTGTGTTTAAAACAGCGAGCATTCGCTTATGGGTTCCATGTTATAATGGACTTGCGACAAAAGGTGGCACTGTGTGCTCAATTGCATGTAATTTCCCAGAATCCCTTGCTGCAGTGGAAGCACTGTATGATAGGTGATAATGGCGAACAGCAAGGTTGCAGACCTGTCTAAGACACGTGAATGTGCTCACAAGTAATATTTTTATATGATATATTCTATACGGTGGAGGGTTTTTAGTCCCCTTTTTACCCACCATAACAAATTTAAAAAAAAAAAGTTTTTTGAGCTGGGAAGTGGATGATTTCTGCGTTAACCCAGCACTTCCCGATCAGGTTTTCACTGTCACTGATGACGGAACAGGAGTGGTCTTTCGTTCTACCGCCAGATTCCATTTACCACAGCAGAGGAGCTCAGAATGCAATCTCCCCTAGACTAGTAAATAACATGATGTAGCCGCTACGTCATGGGACCCCTGGAGTGTCACAACCCATGATGCGGTAGTTACCCCAAGTAAAGGGTTAAAGATGTCAATATTTTAATATAAAGCTGAAGTGCTTAAAATTACCATCACAACTATACCTTGCATTTCATATATCAAAAAAGAAACAGATATTAACTACACAATAGTAGTTTAATGGTAAGCTTCACCTACTACATCCTGAACCAGTGGTTCTCAACCTTTTTTGAATACAAGCACCCCTGGATAATTTTCTTTAAATCTGAGGCACCCCTGCTCCTCATACCTCACTCACCCCTTATCGACCACCCTCGCCCTTCTTCTAAGCCTATCAGTCTCCAAATAGTGTGAAACACTACTGCTGAACAGCCTGCAGCTTGTTTCCCCCAAGGGCGGCGGCACAGCAGCATACTGCGGCACCCCAGTTGAGAACCCCTGTTCTAAATACTACCGCAACCCCCCTTCCCCAAAAAGTACTTAAAGTGTTAAATGTTTAAGATGAGAACCGGTGGTTGCCCTCTTGGTTAAGTAATGCATGACACATGAAGTTCCAGTTCCAGGTCGCAGACATCCAAGTGATTAAACACCACGTTCAACTCTCCCTCTTAAATTACAGAAAATCCAGTGGAACTAACAGTGTAGATGGCACCAATTCTGGTGATACAGTACATCAGAGGAGCGCAAACTTTTTTTGCTGCGCCGCCTCTGCCTCTTCACCTCTGGTGGTGCGTCCCACCCCTACGTCGCGCAGGGTCATGCGACGTCACGTAACCCGCGACGTGATTTGACGCTGCGTTGCCATGGACACGAGTCCTGACGCTGCAGAGACAAGGCAAGTTTAGAGTTGCAGGGACCTCACGCAATCCCCCGGCATTTAATGCCTTGGGGGGGAAGAGAGCCCCACCCCCTCCCCCACTTTGCGCACCGCTGCAGTACATCACTGCTAAAAAAGCTTAGGCTCAAAAGAAACTTTATATACTGTATAATAGAAACAGTCCTGCTGTCTCCAAATGTGTCTCACGCAGAGTCAAATAACCTCACAAGAAGTGACAGCTGGAGAGCTAAACGATGCAGAACACCAAACATGGCAGCAAACAGAAAAACTTTTGTTGGTACAGTTTCTTATTTTCATTACATTTGGAAAGGTCTTGATATTTGAAATGAATATAGCTTTCATGAAAATGTTTACATGTTATACAACAGTTTGTCTTAGATATAGATATAGCCTGTTTATGAATCAAAAAGAAATATGGACAAACATTTTAACATCAAAAACACAAGAAAAAGTCCCGCAACAGAAGGGATACTAAATAGTCAGAATTCGGGATCACAGTAAAGTTACCTATGTTTAACAACATCCAAAAGGTGGCCACACATACACACTCCTTTATCTCCTAATGCAATTCCTACAGTTGCATCATGCTCAGACAGTTTCCTATGAAACTATACATTTTCGTATATTCATAGGGAAATCTTCTGTTACAGACAATCATAGGGACACATCCTCCATTGGAGTGGCATGGTCAGAGGGACACAACAAATATTTTCTCCTTACTCGCTCTTTACATTTCCTATTATTTTTCTATTTTGCCAGGAACACATGCATTTACTAGGGCAAATCTCTATTTATAATTGAGACAGAAGAGGCTCTGTGCGTTATTCAACCTTTCTGTACATATATATGGATGTGCATCCAACACTATTGATTATTGTACAATTATATTGAAATAGGAGATTTTTTGAGCATCATACAACCTATTAGTTGTTGTTAGAGATGCATACAGTATAGCCACCGCAATGTCCGCTTGAGACACTAGGCATTTACATTTGTACTGAACATTGTGATTATTTGTACCTACATTACCTGGATCCCAGGGGGTAGATGTTCAGTTATAGCAATGTGATTTTATTCTATTTTTACTATGATGATAAAAGGTTTTATTTGTGATAATAAATTATTTTGGGAGAATCTAAGAGCTCGATGTGCAGAACTTCCCTGGCTGCTCGGTTTCTCTTTCAACACTAAGGCTGCGTCCATAGAACGTGGAGCAGCGCTGAGCCGCGCGGACGCCGATGCTCACCTGATCAAGCATGAGCGATTTCATGCCCATGCAGGCGAGCCAGCGTCTGCGATCGGGAGGCGGGGGAGGCGGGGCAGTGACGTCGCTGGGCCAATTGCCCGCGACGCACCGACATCACGGCGCCGTGACGTTGACGCTGCTACGCGCCGATTGGTTTTTTTTTCAGCCGACAGCGCGCTGAAAAACAGCTTGGCTGTCGGCTGAAAAATCCAACTCGTCAGCACGCCTGCGGACGTTCGCGTGAGCCCCCTCTAAAGACATCCTCATTGAAAATGCCGGGGCTCAGCGCGGAGCGTCCGCACGGCTCAGCGCTGCTTGTCCTTCTATGGACGTGGCCTTACTTAAAAACTGTCCCCTTGGCTTTGTCTTACATCATACATGTATCATTTTCTTTATTTTTAAGCTCCAAATTGTATGAGCACTTTACAACATTTTAATACAGGAAAAATTAACTATAACTAATTGGGATAAGAGGAGCAAACATAAGGGAGACAAAGCCCAAAGAAGCTTACAATCCAAGTGGTACAATGTGAGACCTACACACACAGGAATAAAAGTGCATGAATTCAAAGTTCAAGTCAAGGAGGCCGTACACGCGACAGGGCATACACAGTGTAAGCGGAAATAATTTAAACAGATGCTTCTCTTAAAGCTTCAGTTCCAGCTGTCGTTTCTAAAATGTATTTTTATTTTTTTTATATTCAATATGTGCATCAATACAATCTGCACACTGACATGTGATTAGCTAAGTTGCCGGTCGATCCATTCTCCTGTAATCGATCGCTGAAGATTCGGCTCAGGGGTTCATTAAAATCACTGTTAGGGCAGCAAAAGACTACCCAAGATGCAAAGTTCTGTGTCGAAGATCATGTGACTAGGCAGGCACTACATATAATTGGTGCACTGCTAGAGAGAGGGCAGGGCTCAAGAGCCAGAGCCCGTCTCAGAAAAGGAAGGTGATGTAACTTTGTAAATGGATGCTATAGAAACAAAAATGCTTGTTACATTAGAATACATTAAAAATGTCTTTATTTTTTTTTAAATGCTACAAGTATTTTCTCATAGTACAGAACTGAATTATTTAAATAAAAAAAATGTAGGCTATTGCTTGAACTACAGCTTTAAGGGGAGTTTTTAGATGAGCTTTAAAAAACAGGAAGTTACGATGTTTGACAAATATTGCGCTAAGGAGAGTTCCTTAGGTGGGGAGAGCAGTGAAAAGGAGCGAGATATGAGAGGGCTGCAGAGGTAAAAGGTGCAACGATGATATATCCTACGGTTGAGCGTAAGAGGTGTAACTAGAGATCAGAATAGTGATACATGGAAATGTAAACTAGTGTACAGCATTAAAGGAAAGAAGGAGAATGTTGCCGTTTATTCAGAGAGAATAGAAGCCAACAGCAGATAACAGTCTAGAAGAGCAGGAAATTATTCTATCTGTAGCATATAAAATAGATTGTAAGGGAGAGGGGAGTGATGCAGGGAGGTCATATAAAAGAATGTGACAGTAACCAATACACGAGAGAAGTAGTATATGCATTAGTGTAACCAATACACGAGAGAACTAGTACATGGATTAGTGTAACCAATACACGAGAGAACTAGTATATGGATTAGTGTAACCAATACACGAGAGAACTAGTATATGCATTAGTGTAACCATTACACGAGAGAACTAGTATATGGATTAGTGTAACCAATACACGAGAGAACTAGTGTATGCATTAGTGTAACCAATACACGAGAGAACTAGTGTATGCATTAGTGTTTTAGTTGAGGGATAGGGGAGTATCTTTGCAATGTTGTGGAAAAGGAAAACGGTCAGATTTAGTCATTGTGTTTCCATGTTTCCATGTGGGGAAAAGCAGAGAGAGGAGTCGAATGTAACCCTTAGACCACATACTTTCAAGACTTGATGGATAGTAGTACTATTGAAAAATAGATACGGGCATGAGGAGGCCTGGTTTGGGCGGTAGTGCACGTTGCTCCATGTTAAACTTAATGTCCAAGGTGAAGAATGCCCATCCAGTCAAACGGCTGAAAGGCAATCCATGATTTGTGACAGAACTTCAGGAATATTATCAGGTGCAGAGATGACAGCTGAGGCTAGAGAAGTTATTGTCACTCGGCGAGAACATATATATCAATAGAGGTAGAGAAGAGTTGGCAAAGGAAACACTGAAGGAGTAGTGAGAGGTAGGAAGAAAACTAGAATTAGGAAGAAAACTAGAAGAGGGCAGTGCCACCGATGCCTAGAGTGAAGAATCTGCAGGAGAAGAGTGTGGTCAACAGGATAGAAAGCACAAAAAAAAAAAAACAAGAAGGTCAAGAAGAATCCGAATGGAGTGATTTCCTTGTAACTTGGCAATACAGAGGCTATTAGCTGCTTCATGGAGTGCGGTTTCATTTCAGTATGCTGTGCGGATGCAGAATTAAAGAGAGGGTTAAGTACTTCATGAGAGATGTGGAAATACAGGCATACCCCACATTAACATACGCAATGGGACCGGAGCATGTATGTAAAGTGAAAATGTACTTAAAATGAAACACTACCTTTTTCCACTTATCAATGCATGTACTGTACTGCAATCGTCATATACGTGCATAACTGATGTAAATAACACATGTGTAACAGGCTCTATAGTCTCCCTGCTTACGCACAGCTTCGGTACAGGTAGGGAGCCGGTATTGCTGTTCAGGGCGTGCTGACAGGCGCATGCGTGAGCTACCGTTTGCCTATTGAGCGATATGTACTTACTCGCGAGTGTACTTAAAGTGAGTGTCCTTAAACCGGGGTATGCCTGTAGTTAGTTAGAATTGAAAGAACAGTCAATGGTGTTATGCTTGAGAATAAGCTTAAAAAGATGGAAAAGTGCCAGAGTCGAGATGCGTGAAAGGCATGAATGAGAATGAGGACCAGGGTAGCGAGAGGAAAACCCGATGAGGAACAGCCAGTGCACTGTAAATGAGCAAAGCTGGACGTCAGTCAGCTGTTCCTCGTCGGGTTTTTCTCCTGATTCACATTTAGTGCCTGGGAGCACGCCCGAAAGAATCATCGTTCAGACGGCGGACCGTGATTTGTTGCAATACGTGTATTTTTCAACTTCATTGTGCTGATACTCATGCCAGTTGATCCATTATTATTATTAATATTATTATTATGTGCATACCCTCAGGGTCGTTGTGGTGTATGCAAACGCTGGTAGTCCCACTTCTAAGGGTCGTCTGCAACTACCTCCCATCTTCCCAGTCAAGGGTTCAGTCACATTTATAAACACTCACAGTTACGTTAAGTTAAAATCCTCACAGAACTTTGATATCATAATAAGGATTCCTGCTGATACACCACCAACATTCAATCATGGACTTAGTAATTATTTATGCTGTACAGTATGGTTTTTTTTTTTACGCACCGGATTTCGGGACTGGATTTCAGCCCATTCACTTATAGGGTAGCAAGAGGTTTAAGGAGATGGAGGGAATGGTGTTGAGGCTGCATGTAGTGATGGTTGAGGAGAAAAGCAGCTGGGACGCTACTCCTCTGTGACTAGAGACAAATAAATCAAAGGAAGGACTATTAGAACAGACAGGCGTGGAAAAGACAGAGGGAATTTTTCTGCAGCCATCGTCCACCTTGCTCTTGAAAAAGTTGTGTAGTGTAGTGAAAAGAGCGAAGCATGGTGTAGACAGAGGCGAATGAAGAAGTCAAAGACGTGTTAGATTTGTTGGGTTAAAAACGTAAAGTAACTGTTCAATCAAAAAAAAAAATAGAGGACAGGAGAAATGTGTAGTGAATGAAGTCTGCACAAAAATGCAACTATCTCCCGAGGTGTTCAACAAAATGAGTGCAGGTATGCAGAAAGCAAAGTATGCATGTTTAGTCAGTATTGTAACACCATGAGTGTTGGCGTACTGGAAAAGCATACCGATGTAATCAGCCTTCCTGTTTTTTCGTTGCTACGACCAAAACTCGCAAAAAAGCGGCACTGGGGGGAAGTGGCAGCCAGGACAGGGCTGCGGGGGTCCATTCATTTCCATGGGAACCTTGCGGCGCTAATCCTCCCGGGCCACAATCGGCATGTTCACGGGACCACTCGCTGAAAACAGCAAGGCCGACTACATCTGTACTGCTCTACTGAGGAGCCATGGATCAAGTTCTATATATTCCCTCCCAAACCAGATCCCATTGTTCCCTTCTCTATTACAGTCAATAACACTACTATCAAACCAGTCCCAGATTAACGCTGCCTAGGAGTTACATTCAACTCCTCCCTTTCCTTCTCCTCACATAAAGATGCCAGTACTAAATCTTGACGTTTATTCCTTCAGAACATATTGATTACTGCAACATTCCTTAGGCTGCGGTCCCAGTCACCGCCACAGCGCATGGCTCGGTGTGCGCTGTGCTATCAAGCCCCGCCCCTCCAGTCCGGCCGGTCCCAGTCCCTACCTTGTCGCGCACCTTTCCCCAGCGGTGCGCGACAGGTTTTAAGGGAGACAGGGGAATTTGAACTTGACATCTACGACGCCGGCAGTTCAGCCAATAAGGGCGATCCAGCCACGGGACGTCATGGCCACGCCCCCGCAAACCCATAGCCACACCCCCTCCCGTCGTAAACCTTCCCTCTCCCCCCAGACCGCAGATCGCGGTGTAGCGCTGTGCACGCGCCGCCCCCCCGCCGGGCACCCGTGTCACAGTAAAGACTGGGGACTCAGCCGTAATGTGGCCTCCCTGCTTCACACCTCTCTACTTTACAATCCCTTCAAAATGCTGCTGCTGCTGAAATAATCACCTGCTCTTCAAGGCGCATATCTACTTATGACCTCCTCAACTCGCTCGTTTGGCTTCCTACTAAGGGGGATAGAGGGCTTTATAATGCTTTAATAAAATTGTAGTTAATGCTCAGTTTAGCCTTGCCAAATAAATAGAAAATGTGTTTCATCCACATTTGCATGAAATATTAAATTGCTTTATAGAACACCAACTGTGTTTGCATAAAAAGTGCCAAAACAAACCTTCGTTCATTTTCTCAGAGCAAGATCCAAAATGTTACTTGCCAATTTATTTTATGGGTTTTATTTATTGTTTTTTATTGTTAATTTGTTTTAACCTCATGTTATACAAGTACGTTATGGTGACTAAAAAAGTGCTTTTCACAGTGAAAGAAAGGTGATTTTATTTACTGTACACTGTACAGTGGGTGTTATCACTTTTTACCTACCAAAACTTATGTGTTGTTGAAATCTATTCCAGCTTCACTTTGCAAAGCTAGTATAACCAGCCACACACTGATAAGGCCAAGGTCCCGCAGCACGTGCCTTTACGCCCACCTTGCGTCCTGGTGGCACGGGCACGGTGCTTCACCGCGATCTGCTAGCAGCTTTTTTTTTTTTTTTTTTTTTTTTTTTTTTTTTTTTTTTTTTAGACGCTGGGGTGTGGCCAAAACAGGTCTGGTGGGCAAGGTCATGACGGGGGGGGGAGGGAGGACAATGTCACATTTTCTGTTCCAAGTGAAGGATCCGCTTACCATCAACGTATGTGTGTACACATGTACATGTACAGATATATATATATATATATATATATATATATATGTGTGTGTGAGCAAGAATGGCTGGGCTTGATGGAAGGGTGACCAGGTCCGATGTCACCAAATGTATCTCTAGAGTCTCACAGTCAAGGATGTTAACATTTTAATTGTTGCTGCATTTGGAAAGTTAATAAGGACGGCCATTAAAAGCATTACTGATGAGTATTGAGGAAGGATTCACCCCCCCCCCCTCCCCTGTTCATGCCAGGCTGCCGGCTATCTCCCCTCTTCATTGGCTCCCTGGCGCACCATGTGATGCGTCGCCCCACGGGAACACTATCTACTTGTATCCCCTGCTGGCTGACGCGTCACAGTATGCAGTGAGCCAGGAAGTAAAGAGTCACCAGGGACTGCTAGGGAGGAGGTAAGGGGCTTGTGAGGCGCACGCCACTGGCTGCAGCGGGGACCTAGCCTCAGACTCAAAAGGTTGGAGCAGCTGTCTGAGTAGGTTTACGGACAATGCACTTTTTTATCCCAGGCTGTGCTAAAAAGCTGTGCAAGGCTACAATTATACCAGCTCCAGCTGGCCGTGCGCATGATCTGGCAACGTCATGAATGCGATCCGGCAAAGCGGCATGTGAACTGCAGGCAGGAGGAAGCCAGAGGAGACAGGAAGGCGTGGTCGTGAGAGGTTTGCCCTCATTGGCTGAACTGCTCAAGTGATGCAGCCGTCGCCTGCCGAGAACAAAATCCCAGGTCTGTTTTCCTGTCTTAGACTAAACCGTATAAGAGAATAAGGAAATAGAGGCCCCTATTGTAGCACTCCTAGTTGAATTAAATGATTAATTAATTAAAATCAAACTTTAATAAGTGTCAATAATATAACATATTGTTGGACAAACTAACAACCACAGCACATGATACTCGTATACTGGTATATACCAATGCTCCTGTGCTGGTATGCACTCGTGTCTAGCTACACATAGGTAATTGTATCGAATCAGTGTCCCCAATGCCGATAGGTATATATGATTGGTGGCTTGTGACAAGAAGTAGCTATAAACTCTATAATATATCAAATTATGAGAAAAGAATATCCTTTCTAGTGGCTTTTATCTATAGACATGTATGTGACTCTATAGACATGTATGTGAGGCAGTCCAGAAGGTATATAAAAACTCAATGTAATAAGGGAAAGATTCTAGTGACCTATTGTGTCAATAAAGACCGGATGCAGATTCCGAAGTCTGCCAATTATTGAACCATAACTCAGTCAGTGTAATATGCAGAGCTATTGATAGGCTTACATAGGAACACAATGGGGTAAATACTAGTGCTTGTAATGTAATCAAAGGACACAATAAGGCTGCGCTTATAGCGACGGCGCATCTAAACAAATGCCATGGCGACGTGTCTCCAGAAGCCGCTGGAGCCAAGGTAAGTGCAATTTACAGAGCCTTCCCCGCTTCCCCCGCTCTTAATTTAAGTGCCTTCGGGAAGTGCGCGGGGCCTCTGTAAACCCCGCGCCCCCGCAGACACTCGCGCCCCCAGCCCCCCAGTTTACGCACCGCTGCTCTAGAGGGTGTAGTAGCTGGTAGCATGAAGTAGCAGCACGCACTTAGTAACGTATGCACATAATATGTGTCAACTGACGCTGCATCAGTAGGAGGGTTATATTCCTTGGTTAAATGGTGTCTTTCTAGCTAGTGAGTGATCTGAGCTGACATACAATGTTTGAGCCTCATGGTTGGTAAAAGAGGCATTACAAGGGTGTGTTTAAGCAGAGGAGGCAATCATATATACCTATCAGCATTGGTGTCACTGATTTGATAAAATTACCTATGTGTAGCTAGACACTAGTGCATACCAGCATAGGAGCATCGGTATATATCAATATATGAGTAGCATGTGTTGTGGTTGTTTATGTTAGTTTGTCCAACAAATTTTATATTATTGACACTTAAAATTTAATTTTAATCATTTCATTCAAATAGGAGTGCTACAATAGGGGACTATTTTTCCTTATTCTCTTACAAGGTTTAGTGTCCAGTTTCTCCATTGACTGTTGCCGCAGTGGATCCTCCCCTTGTCCCTCCCCCCCCCTTCCTTCCCTTATTTCTTCATCTGTTCTCCTGTCTGCCGCCCAAGCGGGACGCGCGTTGTGTGCAGTATGTAAACATTGATTGGCTTGCTGCAATATGATTTTGAGGCCGCTTTGGGTATAATCACTGCCTAATATGGTAGTGTTCTGACTCAAGCAGACTGTGGCAAGTGGTAGAGACAGGCAGTTAACTCACTCCCTGTAGATGCACACAGTCCTTCTTTCTTTTGTGCTTTTATTGTAAAGCAGCAACAATAACAAAAAAAGGGGGGGCGGACTAGGGAAGGTGGCAAAAGTAAGGGAGAGGTATTGCAATACTGTACCAAGGTGCTAGACAAGCTGTGACTATCCACAATGACTGCTGGAACTGAAAAGAAGCATGTTAGCCTGGGCCAACAGGAAAAAAATTGAGATTATGCCAACTAGCAGGGAAGGCAGGAACAATACAAAGGACTAAAAGGTTCAGGGGGTTTGCCAAGACAACAGGCTGGAAGCTGGGGGAAATATACATTTGTAGCAATTTCACACTGAGAACTGCAGGCTGCCTCAGAACAGGGAACATAAACAGAGAGGTTCCAGGACAGGTAGGCTTGTGCTTATAGAGGTACATGATAAAAATGGATAAGAAGTAAAAGGTGACACTGTATGCTCATTTGTATGTCATTTCCCAGAATCCCTAGCTGCAGTGGAAGCACTGCATGCCAAGAGATAATGGTTGCAGATCTGTCTCAGACATGTGAATGTGCTCACAAGTGATATTTTATTTTATGGTTTTAAAACCTATCATTTCAAAACACAGGAATTGTTAGTTTTTCTAAATGACTATGACTGAATTCACTAGGCAGTCTGTATACGTTTCCACCTGAAAGAGAGCAGACCGCCACTAACACAAACAGTTTAGTCATAATATGACAGCAACACAGATGGGGAAAGGGGAAAAGGCCATTGCTCAGATGTGCCTATTTTCTCAATCGGGCCTGCAACAGTGTCAACAGCATTTCCAAAAAGCCTAGAGACAAATTTGGGTAATCTAGTCATAATGATAAAATAATCCAATTTTTTAGTAATGCAATTGAAACCAGTAAGCAACAAAAACGGTTCATAGAAGAGATTATTCGCTTACCATCATTTTCTCAAACAGTGCCAGAACTTCTTTCTCAGACAGCTGTTTGGAAGGATAATCTTCAAATTCTTGGGCTGTTGACCATTCATTCCCAGGGTTGGAATTTTTTATGTAATGCAAAGGAGGCCTTTCTTTTTTGCTTCCAGGAATTCTAATGCTGGAGAATCTGTCCAACTACAAAAAAAAAAAAGGAAGAAGGATAAAGTATAAAGCGTGTAAGGTTTTTAAACATTAAAAGGAATAGTTGCATCAAGTTTACACGTTTGTGTCAACTAAGATGTGCACATTTTTTCTAAGAAGTTTGTGAATCAGACAATTTGACATTATGTAAATTTTTGCAACAACTGCAAGTTTTGCAAAGTAATTCGACAGACATTAAAAGTAAATATGGAAGGTCATGTGGCTCTTTATATACTGCCATTTTCTTTCAATTCTGGCAAAAACAGTTGACACTGGCAACATTCTGACAAATGTGAACCTTCACAAAAACACTACATTTAAGAAAAACATAAGTTTACAAAGCTAAACCTCTAATTCTTCTCACATTTCTAAAGAAGTTCCTCCAGCCCGAATACAAAAAAAAAAATCTGTCTTGATAAAAAGCATTTATATATGCTTTATGCAATGGCATTTACTTTGGATTACTATTCCGTAGTATAAGATTTCAGTTTGTAAGTCGCATGTTTGCTGAGAGCACCCAAATCAAGTCGCATGTTTGCAGAGAGCATGCAAAATGGCTGTTATTTTCCTGAGTGGACATAATAGTTGTATTTTTATTAAAGCAATGCAAGGCTATTTTTTTATTCATTTTTCTCAAGAATGTCATGGAAGGAGTACTTCTTAAAGCACTGTAATTCATATCAGTTGCATAACAAAAGGGGATTTTATTTAAAGGTTATTTTACTGAGCGATTGGAACGTGAAAACACAGGTCTATAGATCTAAATTGGACTAGAACAACGTGCTTAAATATGAGCTTCTGTGAAAATGTGGTCTTTTGGTGGTTCTTTAGGACTAATCTTGGGGAGTCCTGTTCGAATTTGTGAAGTTCCCTCCAACTATGAATGTTAACACCTTCCCCAGGAGAGGGGTCATCTAATAAATTACCCTTGCCCAGTCCTATAAAGACCAATGGTAAGCCTCCATATATCTTCAATAGTGAGAGCTACATTCTAGTTCTAGCATACCGGCCATGAAATTGAACCACCTACTAATAAAATGTTTGTTTCCCTCCATCCTTTTCCTAATTGGATATCCTCAGAGTGTGACTGCCCGCCAGTGATTGAAGCACTTTTTAAAGTAGGTTATAATTTATTTGTGTGATTGTCTTTTACTTCGAGGTTAAGTTCTACATGTAAATAGCCTCCCACTTTTCTATGGCTTGCTCATGTCACAGACAACATAACCTTTAGACATGACTGGAGGATTCAAACCGCGCTCATGCTTCCTAAAAAGGATCTTGAAGTAGATCAACTTTCCCCTCTTGCTGCTGCTGCGATGTGAAGGTACCCCTCCTTCACCAATAACCGTCGTGGGAAGACTCCGACGTCGGATAGAAATGAAAAATAAACACAGAAGCGCACCAAGGGTCAAGATATATGTAATAAACAAGTAAAATAGTAACAAGTAAAAACTTACATATAAAATTATATAAGTCCAGTAGAGGCCAGTGCACAGGTAACCAGTTCAAACGAATGGTAGGCGCAGGAGGTATATGCTGAGGCTCACAGATCAGTCCCGCGCGCTGGGGCTCACTTGCTCGGCAAAACTCAGTTGTTACTCCGCGGAGTTCACACAGTGCATACTGGTATCCAGACTCTTGGCTGTACAAGTTCCAGCCCTCCGACATAGGTTTGAGCCTCTTCCATCCAGCTCGCTCGAGTGGTATGTGTGCTGGAAGTACAGAACACCGGCGATTGTGGCGGACTACTTAACACGGGTCCTGCGAGAAGCCGCAACCCGGAAGTAACAACTGAGTTTTGCCGAGCAAGTCAGCCCCAGCGCGCGGGACTGATCTGTGAGCCTCAGCATATACCTCCTGCGCCTACCATTCGTTTGAACTAGTTACCTGTGCACTGGCCTCTACTGGACTTATATAATTTTATATGTAAGTTTTTACTTGTTACTATTTTACTCGTTTATTACATATATCTTGACCCTTGGTGCGCTTCTGTGTTTATTTTTCTTTAGACATGACTATTTACTTCTACCAATCTTCTAAAGCACTGTTCCCCGATAATGTTTATATGAATATTTAAAACAGTTTGTTATTTGAAGCAGAAATCCAGACACCTGTAGATTGAGGACAAAAATAATAATAATAATAATGGTATATATCACAAGCACCCAAATCAAAGTAGAGGCACTAATGGTCAGCATACCAGGAGTTAAAAATGGAAAAAGAAAAAGTTCACATTTCAAATAAGTCTATTGTAAGTTTGTAAAGCCCCAACCAGTATGTCCTCTCACAGCTGATAGGTTGTGAGGGTGCCATTTAGAACTTTGACCTTTTACCCAAAGTACTGGTGTCCTAAAAAGTATAAAGAAAGAAATACTCGCAATGGCTTTCTTCATTGTTGCCATGAGGGAATAATGTTACAAAGGGATTGCTCTAATATAATCATTGTTTTCAATAAGCTAGGCCACCATCAAGATTACCATTTGCAATTAACATTAACAAATTAAAGTGCCATGAAAGTTTGTCAGTAATAATAGCGAGATTAGAAAAACGAGATGTAATGAACAAGCCCACGTTTGAGACTTAACATTTTAACACCTCTTCTCAAATTAGATTTACCCATTCAAATTAATATAAATTATATGACTAATGCAACCTGAAAATATTTAACAAACGATTGACAGATTGCGTGACAAGCAGAACATATTTGCAATTTAGTCAAAATTTACAATTACATTGTTGCTACAAAATGCACAAGTACTTTATTAACTCTGCTTTGGTAACAGTGCAAACAATTGCACAACAAAAACAAAGATCAAATGTTTTATCATTGTTAATAACTTTATATACATTTGCGGACAGAACATTTTGGTAATCTGTTACCCAGGGTGTAAATATACTGTGGAAATATCAACTGGGATGAGCCACGTGTATTGGAAGGGAGTTTCATCATTGCCAGCATCCAAGGCCTGGTATGGGACCCTGCTGAAACTGCAATAATAGTGATTGGGACAAATACGATTTTATTCACTGAAGTCAAAATTATTGTATTCACCTAATAATTCTGGTGCAGACACAAAAGTTTACAAATGTGGGGCTTTAGGAGACACGATAGCGATGTCTGGAGCTACACCACTATATAATGTCCCAAGTTGACCGGTACTCACAGATCGTAAAGGGTGGGGGGGGGGGGAAACCATGCATAGTCCTTGAGGAAGGAGCCAGGGGCCTTGAAACATCGCTTCAGCTCTACTGGTGCAGTAAGACTCACTGTACCCGGCTCCACAGTCAAAGAAGCAAAAGTGCACGGCGCAGCACAGACCAGGTCTGCAGCGAACATGCTGTGAGTGGTCCATGCTTCTGAATGTAACACCCCACAGCGTTGATCCTCCTGTGTCGCAAACCACCCCGCGGTGAAATAATAAGGCCAGGTCCCCGCTGGCTACTGCAGCGCCACCCGCTGTGGCGGACGCTGCAGGGACAAGAGCCTCCCCACGATGGGGACGGGACCGCTGCGGGGGGGCCACCGCGCTGCGCAGACAAACTCCTGCTCAAGAAAATTGAGAGCAGGACTCGCGGCGGAGCGCTAGGCCACACCCCCCGGCAGTTCAGCCAATGAGGGCGAGCCTGCCGGGTGCCGTCATGGCCATGCCCCCCTGCAGACGGGGGAATTCGGCTGCCGGCACGCGTGCAGGGCAGGCACTGGGGCCGTACCGTAAGGTTACTGTAGCTACAGATGTATCTGCATATGCAAGTATGTGTCCAACCGGTTTTTGGTCTGTTACTACATGATAATGTTCATTATTAAACTGTATGTTTTCAGAAGCATCAACAGAGACAGGGTTTTTTAATTTCTTTTTCCTGAGTGCAGATCTATTTGGGACATTATATTCTGATCTGCCGTAGTGAGGGCACAGGACCTAAGCGCCAGAAGATGATTGTTGAATAATACTGAAAAATCAGTGGGTGAGTGCAGGTCCTAATTGCTTGTTTATTTTTGATGGGGCTACAAACATTTCTTCTGCCTCGCATATATATGAAACAGAGTGGCAGCACTCCAACAAAAACTGGTATGGTACCTGGGTGCAACAATAGAGACTCGGACAATATCGAACAAGGAAGGTATCTCAAGACACATGAAAGTCGTCTATATAATTTTGTATCTTGAAGAGTTATAGTAAAAAGTACTTAACCATTTAACAGCATTTCTACCATGTTACATGGTTATTATGAACTGGCTAATCAGAACTGTACCTTTAAAAATTAAAAGAATTATATATTTAAAAAAACAGCAAGTAAAAAAAAAAGTGAGTATGTGCGCCGAGCACGCGCATTTTAAGTTTAACTTTTGTCTTTTGTCACTGTTTTGGTCACAGAAATTGTATTTGTGATGATGATGTTTTTAATTAAAAATCAAAACACAATTTCAGCACCAAAACACAAAGAAGTTTAACTTAGAACACGTGCTTTAGCTATTTGCACTTATATATATATATATATATATATCTGTGAAGTCAGTGTGTGTCAGTGTGTGCATACGTGTGTGTGCTTGCATGCACGTGTCAGTGTGTGCGTGTGCGTACGTGTCAGTGTGTACATGTGCGTGAGTCAGTGTGCGTGTCAGTGTGTGCGTGCGTGTCAGTCAATGCGTGCCAGTCAGTGCGTGTGTGCCAGTGCGTGTGTGTGTTTGTCAGTCCGTGCAGGTGCGCATGCGCGTGCGTCAGTGCCTTTTAGTCAGTGTGTGCGAGTCAGCACGTGTGTGTGTTTCAGTCAGTGCGTGTGGAGGTGTCTCTGTGTGTGTGCGCGAGTCAGTGCGTCTGGCTGTTGGCCATGACATAATGGCCCACTTAGTCTGTGTACCAGTGATATGCCAAAGCAAACATCAAGTAAAAAAATATGTAGTCTCTTATTACACTGTAAATAAAATAAAAAATAAATAATGACATAGTAGAAATCTACATGAAGCTAAACTTCTAATTAAAAACCACATTTCAGATATCTGTGAATCACTCAAACTCTGAGAATTCTATTAAAATGTCACTCAGAGGTGATAAGGCCCGTTCTTCAGTGCTGTGCGGATGCTTCATCTTGGGTGCATTGGATTTGTAAATTACTAACACTTATCTTCAAGGATAGTTAAATGAGCACCCTATTGAGCATTATCTCTTAGTGAGTAATCACACTGATAATTGGCAGTGACACTAATCTAAAATTAATTAAACAGAAATGTAGGAACTGGAATTTTGCTCTATAAAAGACTGTAAGATGTAACTTTATGCTTTCCACATGGTGTGCTAATTGACATAATTGTCTTATGTTTATTTTGGATTGTAGAAAAAGGGAAGATAGAGCAGATGGAAATTATATTTTAATAACATTGCATTATCTGTGTCCAAAATATTTGCTTCTGAAGAGTTGAAACTTCATTTCGGATTTAGTGTCAGCCACGTTTATTTCGCATATCCATCAGATTTAATTACATTAATAGAGACTAAAACACATGCCTGCAGATGATGTCCAAAGTGCATATTACACGGAGAACCAAGTAACAGTTCAAAAGGCTGGGGGGTTTTGTGTGTTATTTTTTTTAATCTGTGTGTAGCTGGACATTTCAGAAGAAATGCAGCTAAAATACAAAGAGACAGAAAACCTAGTTTCCCATCAATGTGCTGTGTTAATCACTGTAAATGAATACACCTAGCCTGTGAAAGTAGCTGCTGAGATAATTAGTTTTTTCCCTGCTCACTGGTTTTAAATTGTGTTGTAGTGTTAAGACATGTTCATTTCGGTTCTTGGCTCTTTTTTTGTTTTAAGTGTCTTCCACTTTGTGACATGGAGACTGTAAAGGAGGCTGATCAGAGCAGCACAAGGTAAGAGAACATGTTTGGTAAAGCTCTCTGAAGCATGCATCAAAAAGAGCTCTGTGCTTCTTGCTGGGGTGGAGCAAGTGAGCATAAGCAGTTGAGGTTGCCATGTGAATAATGCAGTCTTTACGCCATTAAACACATGGAAACAAAAAAAACAAAAAAACAAAAACAGGTTGGGAAAACAAAACTGATGGCAATCTGCTCGGAAGAGCATCACATTCAGCAAATGCACCTGTAAGGGAGTGTCTCAATTGATGAAATAAATCTATTATCCCAGACTGCAGTGAACCCTTTCAGTGCTACATGATGTACCCTGAACGTCATTGAGGCCAGCCCTCTAGGAGCCTTCTGATGTAGAGCATGGCTCGTCAACTAGTTTTCAAAAGAGCTAAATCAGAAAATATTTAGGAGAATTAGGACCACAAGCTTATTGAAATGTAATTTTAGATACATGTCATTTACCTAGATAGATTAATGTGGATTTTAGGGCGGGGGCCTGAGTCCACCCACTGCATGTGTAAGATGGGCTAATCAGTTGGTAAAGGACCAGGCTGCGGTGAGAACAGAGAGAGAGACGTTATCCGAAAGATACAATAAATACACATATACGAATATCAGAACCAAGATATTGGACCCCTGACAATCGGAGAACCACACACAATACTTATGACAATATTTTAGTGAGGATAAAGGTGAAATTCCACTGCGCAATTGTCCCTCATGTCTTATTTAGTCCCGGTGGCCCAGATGCTAACTAATGGGCCACTGTAAGAGCATGTGTAAAATGTAGGTGTGTTAATAGTTGCAGGCCTGGTACTTCATGTGTATGATGAAACGAATACTTGAGTGCTGTAGTACTGATCCCTGGAATGTGTTTACACTTTATCTACTCACAGCTCAGGACCCCCCAGTCTCCACAAGTCCCCTTTACTTGACAATGTAGTCTTCGCTCTCTCATACCCGCTACTTCTGGTACATGCTGCTCTGCCAGTATAGGAAGGCTGACACCATGCCGCAACTCCCACCAGGTTGTTCAGGACAGTTCCTCTCCTCGCTCTCTGCAGTCTCCTCCTGCACACATACTCCTCTCTGGCTAGGTCTCTCTCTTAACCTGTCATCACAATATCATCCTCCTTGGTTATCCTTTCATAGTCATTGGCTAGAAGGCATGCCAATCATTATACTTGTGTGTTCATAGGAGTGTTGCATACATATAAAGACTTAAAAATGCTTGCAAAATGTTGAAGTATAATCATTTTCAACATCTGTAGCATATGAGGAGACAGAAAAGAAAGCGCAGGACCTCTCATAAGCATATAAATGTATTGGCATGTAAAAGATGGTATGATGTGCACGTACAAAAAGACAGATAATATAGACAATTTGTGGTATAGTAACCCGGGTTCTGGATGGTCCAAGTACTGATGCATGCTCTTTCCTCTGTTTTATCCCTTTTCTCCAGCACCCATCTGGTTACTCCTGCTTACTAGATGGTGATGCCCTGACATTTCATTTTGAACTAGCAGCGGACCCTCAGATTCCCATAGGGAAGTTTGTATTTTCCCACACCGAATGGTGTATGACATCCTATATCACTTTGCACAATGCAGATTTAAGATGTATTGATTGGGTTAATACTGTACTTAATTCTTTAATGTTATATTGTTCTCATTTGTAGACACATTGGATTAATTTTTGACCCCACACAGAGCGATTTGTACATTTATATTATATACAGTATACACGTTTTGGACAGCCATTGCCGTTTTTATCTGTAGCAAATATAACATTTACATTACCATATGAGTGTGTGAAAAATTACACTTAGCTGCCTAAGCAAATACAGTAGTATGAAATCATCATGAGCAGAGAGAAAGAGCCACATCAAGGCACTTGGCGAACCAAATTTGTCCCATTGGCTGCTAATTGAAGTTCTGACGTACAGGATAACTCATGCTATAAATGCTTGCTTTCTAGAGGGCGATCACATTAAAATAAAGTGGACTATCCTCCACTTTCATTCATGTCCTGGGGGGCCGGTACACGACTATACCAAGTAATCATGTGGTTGAGATCCAGAAGACCAGTGGTGAGAATTAACGAAGATCAATTAAAAAAAAAAAAAACAATTACTGGTATTATTCATTCTTCTTTGTAGAAGTTCTACAAAATTAAACGGTGTATGGAGGTGCAAGACTATGCAACTGTGTACAACTTTTATACTATTTATGAACAGTTGGCTTCAAATTAAATAGTGGTGTACCATCATAGCTATCTATACAAAGTGGCTGTGACCTGGCTTTACTGAATGAAGTCTTATGACCAACAAATAAAACAAAAAGTTTGTGGACACCACTATAAAAGCTTTTTCCTTTCTATATAAAGCAAACTGCCACTAGAATCCAGTCCAAAATACTGTTTGACTAGAAAGTGGATTTTTCCTCTCCTCAAATTGGGATTATTAGAAATTACCATAAATATAAAATAAAGCCATATTTACCAAGTGGTGCTATACCATATGACCCCCCTGGGAGCTGGAAGACACCTTGTGACCTAATCTTCCAACTCCAGAAGGTGATTTATGGAATAGTACCATATTGTAAATATGGGGAATAAGACATACAGATAATTAGGAAGGTGGGTTAGGGTATGCTTGAAGAAGAGGAAATTAAAAATATATATATACAGCGAAAAAGAAAAGGCCCATATTGGAAGAGAACAACAGAAGCCACAGAGCAAGAAGAAATACAAGCGAAGACAAAAAGGAATTAATGAAGACAGAGGAGGTATTGAGGTATATACACACACATACACACACAATCACACAGTGATCAAATACATATTGTATATTGTTGGAGATGTGTTCCCTAGATATTAACCCTTCTATTAAACAAATATTAAATATACTCAAAGTTTTAAGAATCCACCCTACAAAAACTGGTTGTATATTTTATTACATTTTAGGAAATAGGAATACAAGCTTTGTCAGAGCAGTATAGCAATACCATTTTCCAAACCAATGCAAAATATAGTTTGCAAGAGGCTAAAACAGATTGCAGTGCTTTCCCACAAACAACCCAAGTGTCATTTAATGGCTATACGAGAGGGGAGGGGGCGACGCGAGCCACTGAGTGAAAGCTGCAGCATGTAAAGGCTATCAAAGGAATCCTGTAATCTCCCTCTTATCCCCTTCTTTCCCCCTGTCTTAAACCCCTTCCTCCCCCCCCTCCGCAGGTGTCTCTTAAACCCTTAGGCCGCGCTTATAGTGACGCAATGTCGTCCGAAAACAAATACATTACCGCCGCCACGTGCGCTAATAGTGCACGCGACGGCGACAAGCGACGGCGACGTTGCGAAAACCTGAAGCCGGCAAAATTTGATTTTTTCAAGGGCCATCGCGCCACGTGACGGCCCTTGAACAAATCAAATTGCCGGAATCCCGCAACATAACTTTTGCCGGTGGCGACGGGTGACGTCACCCGCCGTGTCGCCGTCGCCAACTACGGCACTATAGGCACGGCCTTACTCCCGGCCAAACATCTGTTACAGTATGATGTTATGACGTGAATAATAATGCCCCTCCCTATACCTCAGCCAGGACCATAAGCAGTGTGATATCAACTCTGCTATTGCAATTTTGAAGGTGATGGGGAAGCAATTTAGATGAAGCTAAATTTACTCACACAGGGTATATTTTCTTGTGAACTGCCAAGGATCCAGTATTGCACACTGCATAGCTTGCTTAACCATTTGATTGTACGAGACTAGATGTTCTGGCAAAGTACCTCTAGACATTCTGATTCTAGAGTGATGTGATTGTCCCCTTTAGCCTGAACACAAGAGGATGACCTCTTTCAATCAGACTGGGTCCGCGGCTTTGAGGGAGCAAACTGGCACACAAAAAAATTGCATGGTGCTCTGAACGACACATAGGACCCAAGGGGGCTGGCCTTTATGCTGTTCTCAGAACACCACAAGGGTACCATAGGGTTTAAATATCCCACAAACGCCAGGAAGGCAGACAGTGGGATTTTAGCTCTAAGTTAATTTGAAATGAAATCCAAGTCTCCCTCTGAGGTGATTGGCATGCCGTAAATAAAATTTCTATTTCTCCCCATGAGTGCAGTCTTTGTCCGTTCCTATTCAGAGATTGTTCTTTGTACAGAGATTGCATATGAACGGACTCCAGAGCCATCTAATGGCAATGTTGAAAATCTACAGAATTTGATGTTACCAAGAAACAAAGCGTTCCCAGTACTAATCCCACTCAGTATCGTACATTCGATTTGCAATTCAAGGAAAGCATTTTTGCATGCAACACAAAGGACATGACAAAGCATGCAATACGTACTATTTTTGTATTGGCTCGTTCAAGGATCATACCTAAATTAACAATAACACTGCAGAAATATCAGTCATAAAATTCTGAATGCCAGCCATATTTAAAGTTACAATTTCATACGAGATCAAAGTGAAGCAATCACGATAGGTTCAATGGGTTAATATGTGATAGCTGGCAACATGATTTTTAAAAATATTTTTTTATTATTGTTGTTTTAAAGGCAATCAGCAAATGCTAACCCATTAAACCTTATTAAAGTGCTATTAGAACTCATTGCGGGACTTCAGCTTTTAAATTATTATAATTAGACAATGCTGAATGATTTGACAGAGTATGCGATCATCAATAATGTACATGCAACTGCAAATTCCTATTTGTAAATCTATAAATGACATTGGTGCTTTAAAACAGGCTTTCAAACCTTACCACATTTCATTTACAACAAAGGACCTAAAATAATGATGTTAAAAAAAATTGCCGAATATTAGATAAAATAGCCATTCGCATTATATTTAAAATCTCATTATCCGGCTAAACAAAAGAACCAACACATAACATTAGCAATTCCCGACAGAGGTTTTTGTGATTCATAAAGTACTCATGTTTATTAGTGTGCAATGGTTTCTGACAAGAAAGGACGCTGGATCAAGGTTAGGACCGGTAGATCATTTGTTTCTGCTCTTAAAGCACATACTCCACAATGTATTCATGGTAATCAGAATTACAGACCATTTTCCTACTGAAATAAGCAAGACCTGACGTCTGAGTTTATATCAAAGAAAGAATAAATAAATACATGTCAAAATACAACTTGTATCCCTCTGTTTAAGAGGCTAGAATGGTATTGCAGAGCAATAACTTGTACATGGATCCAGCACAGAAAGTGACAGCCATTGTTAATTGGGTGAAAAGGCTGGGACTTTCCCCCTAGTTTATTGCCTTGGGTGCAAGCCCTGCAGTGCATCCCTACTTACCATAATTGACAGCAGCTTCTAGCAAGTGCTGGGTTTGGAGCAGCTGTTTTCACTAAGCAGGGGAATAGAAAAGAAAAGCTTGATTGCTCATCTGTGCAACTGATTGGGCTCCACAGAAATATGATCCAAATGGTTGCTGCGAGTGTATCCCCAAGAGGAGCTTTGGAAAGCTGCTGTATGAAAATCAGTGTGCAGACTCTCATGGTGCTTAATACAAGTTTGTCTGGGGATCTAGTTGACCTAGGATTCATTACTCAAGCAGTTGTTTAAAGCCAGGGTTTAGTTTAGCACTCTTAGCATACAGCTAAAGCTGTATCTATATACATTTGATATAAGAAACGATAATGACGAGGATTTTAATCCCATAGCTGAACAAAGACATTTACTAATAACGGCATTTTTAATAAATGGAGGAGAAAAAAAGTTTAACTAAGCAAATATTGCATTATCTCCCCATAAATCTCTGCAAACTGAACATGTGCACTGGAACAAACATGGAGACAAATGCAGATAAAAACACAATATCCTTATTGGAAGTAAAAATAAATAAAAAATGTTTCATGAAGTTAAACCAACTCACCTACTCTGAACATCTTTACTTTCCTTCAGTCCATGTCTCTTTTCCATCAGTCAGAAAGCAGTAGATCATTATAGTCAGTCCCTAGCTCCCAACACAATAAAACCTTGTCTCTGCTGAAACCTATCTGTATTTACTGCCAACACAAACTGTATTATTCATGATGGTATTTATCCTTTATTGCATTATGGTATTGGTGTACAACTTCCACATACTGTAGCAGTGTCATTTGAAACCATTGTGATGTGCATTACAGAAAAGAACGGGTATGCTAGAAAGAAGTACATAAGGAAACCCTTTTCCCCAAATATACTCTGTCATATAATACCCAAGGAAGGGGATGCAATAATCCTGCGCACCTGGTTGCCTAAAATTTCTTCCCTGGCGCCCGAGTTGTAGAGTCACGGGTCCCCCACCACCGCTGCATGTCCAGTGCTGCTTCATTAGCGTAACATCAAAGCAGGACCGGGAGTGCTGTGACCAGTGGTGACTGACAGGTCTGTCGACAAAAATACTTTTAACGAAGTATAAGAATGTGCCATTGCCTGTGACACTACATTTTCACAGACTGCTCATCATAGCACTGAACTTTTGATGTGGTCTTCGATATCTATGTATTTTGGAGTCAGTATTTTGTTGGAGAGGGTGGCATTCACAGCCACAAGAGAGATTAAATAAACCCAATGACACCTTGCTTGATCCGTGGGTGATGTCATAGCATTTTACACAACGGTTTAAGGGATTTGTAGTTAATCTCTGGAAATACTATAATATTGACAGGCGCCTTGAGTGAATTTTTAAAGGTGCCTAGTAGCGCCTGGAATTTTTCCACCCCTGCCTTAAAATCCCTTTCAACTAGCCCCCTTTTTTATATACTGTAGGTTTGGAACCAGGCTATCCTCCAGGGCTTAACAATGCTATTTCCAGCTCTGGTGACTTCCTGGTTCTCTAGATATTTACCAGTAAGTTTACTGGTATTGCTTGCTGTTTTTTAAAGGGAATTTAAATGGCAGTCTAATAGGAAGATGCAACCCTTCATGTTGCAGCTTCCTATTGGCCTAAGATTTGGCAGCCATTTTGTTACCCTTACAGGGAGATTTATATTTTGCCATTTCAGATGCAGAGGCTTCCATATTCACCTCAGGAATAAAAAGAGGAAAATTCATAGTGCAAATCGATTTTACTAACAAAAATGCAAATAATAGTTAAAAACTCACAAACACGTATGGATATCAGGCATGTAGGACACTAAGGATAAGTCCAAAAGATATCAGCTAGCTGCTGGAAAAGTACTGCTAGTCTGCTATGATGTGGTCCTCTCCAGCAACTCTCCAGAAATCTGTTCGGTCTGCGCAAACACAAAAACGGGACTGCAGAGTGTCAGCTGGGCTTGTCCCCCTCCGAAAGGTCACCTCTGCTGCCGCTCCTACATGCCTGATACCTACATTTGTTTGTGAATTTTTAATTCAATTCAAAATCATTTAATTTTAATTCAATCATTGCCATGGCCGGTCAGCACACCCGCTTGCCTGATTTGGGAATGGAAGCTGGAGAGCACTGTTGCGGTTAACAGCGGTGACTGACAAGTCAGTCAGCACGGCACACAGCACAGTTACCAGGGGCAACATTTTGCCACTGCTTGTACCTCTATTTAATAGATCAGTCTCTGCAATTCAAACAAGGTGATAAATGGCACAAAGCTGCAATAGCTTCCCAATAACGATGTAAAGGAATATCAGAAAATGCAGACCGATTGATATCGGTATTTCTGCTCCTGAAACAATGCAGCAAAATAGAATCTCAGACACAAACGAGCTACAAGTTCACGCCAACGCAAAACACTTAGCATAATTGAAAAGATTGATATGTAAGAACACAAGAAAAACATTCATTCACTGAAAAAAATATTCAGCATATAAATTCTCTCTCGGCTATAGTATACATCATATATACTTGCTGTGAAAAACTGTACACAGTGCAGATGGGAAATTAAATGTTCTAAAAGTATAACCAATGAACAAGCTTTTGCAGTTTCCGAAACAAATCATGCATTAGAGTTCAACTTGCACAGTGTGGTTACAAAATAATCCTACGGTACTTATAGATGCACAGCCATCCCATATCTAAGTACAGTTAGAAGGGACCATAGGGAAGACATCCAATGTTTAAATCACACAACATAAAATGTTCAAAGTGCCACAATATAGCACAATTACCTCAAGCCACAATTAAAAGGTTGCATGCAAAAAAAAAACAGACCAGTTGTCACAGATCGAAGACTTTAAATCACATGTACTAGATAATGGTAAAACTCAATATAATAACATAGAACACAATTACCAGTTGTTTCAGTGCTGACAAAATAATAAATCTTACTAGCGAGAAATGCCGCATTAACTGTTAAAAGAATATACATGCACCATCTAAAATCGGTGTGTAATGTTATGCTATGCAAATGTATCTCACAATTTGTACAAATGTGCTGATGTTTATGGGCAAGAACAAATTTGTTGATGGGGAACGCATAAAAAAACACAACAGTAGAAAGAATGTACCCCCACTTTTGAGAAAAACTAATATACATTTTGACAAGTTCCTCTAACAGGAAACAGTGTGCTGATTTGCCAATATCTAAAGTTTAAACACCAAATAATTAATACCTGGGAGACTATCAAAGGGTTGCTGAACGTGTGAGAACGTATGTAAAAAATCCAGTTCAGTGATATAATTATATTGTAATATGTATGAATCCGTTATGAAGACAAAATGTCAAAGTATACAGTATATTGTCTTTCTTTACATACATATTATATTGCATATTCTTAATTTGGTATATTCTGATAGAATTCAGTTACATTGGGATTATATATTTAGTTATATTGGAAGAGCAGGTGCAGCTGTGCTGTGTTCTGTACAGAGTAACCCTGTTTAGGTGACATTTGAGTGACTATAGACAACTGTAGTTAGAGCTGATGCAACTGGAAGAGGCTACGACAGAAGCTCGGAGACCTTTATAGAAGACATGCAATATTAGGATATTCTCTTTATGGAGGCATGGGCAGTTCCTTATCAGATGACATCAGTTTGAAGCTGAAGGACCTTATTTGGCAGTGGAATTTGTGAAAGCAAGAGCTGACCAAGGGAGATTATCTGTTTAAATATGTAGCACAGGAGAGGCACAGAAGGATTCCACCGAGATGTGAAAACAGGAGGACAGCGGGTTAACACCAGCAAAGATGGAGAAGTTTTATCATGATATTAAGATCAAATACAAGGATCCCACTCAGAAACAGAAAACTATCTTTACGAATATCATAACTTACTTGGAACGTCACCGACATTTTGTACTATTTTGTATGCGAGTATTTATCTTCAAAATAAACGTTTCTTTTTATGTGATCAGAATTGCTGAGTTTGTGGCACTGGGTTAATTGAAGACAGAGAAAAAAACAAAAGGACATTTTACAACAACCTGGTCTTTTTTTATCATTGCCAACTAGGGGGTAACCTTGTGGTAAGACAACCCAAGGCAAAGTCATTCATGACTTACAGAATATATCAGATTTACCATAGGATTCAATGCAGAATATCACAAAGTTGCCAACGGGTGCAACAACCCCTGCTAGATCTGCATTTTAGAAGATGACCAAATTTTTATAATGAAATGCACATGTCTGACCATTGATTGTGTTTCTATTTTGAGAAGCCGATGGTGAATTCAACTGCCCTAACTTTTCCATTCCTTCAGCTTTGGAAGCAGGTGACGTCACTATTAGCGAAACATTAATTCCTGAACCGATTGTCTTTTTTCGTTTGTTTCATTAGGGGTTCATTGCAGTTATCTTTACATTTACCCAGCAAAATGCTAAATCTGCTGCTTTCACTGTTAAATGTTACAGTTTTAATGGTCTTTCCTCCTCTCCCACATTCCCTTTTGTTCTATTTCCAATATTATAACAGATTACCGCCTTGGTTAATTTCACCTGCCTTTCAAACATGACCTCAACACTACCAACCACTATCGCCCCTTTCATTCTAAAACTACTTCAACACCTTTAAATCTTCCACATACTGCCTTTCCTAATTTCATATTCTTTTCTAGGCTCTGCAAACAGGCTTTTCTACCTCTCTCTACTAAAATTGCTCCCAGATCGTCTACAGCAAGGGCGCACAAACTTCATGCGCTGCACCCCCCATGCCTGCTCTCCCCCTGGGTCACGCCCCTTTACCTTTAATGTGGTGTCAAATGACGTAACGAGGTCATGTGACGCCTGTCACCATGGAGACGCGTGGACCGAAGTCTGGTGAGTTTACAGAGGCCTCGCACGGATGAGCGCGGAGGCTCTGTAACCGCCACCCCCCCCCCAAAAAAATGTGTGTGTGCCGAGCATTTTAAGTGAAACGTTTGTATTTTGTCACTGAAATTGTTTTTGTGATGGTGAGGTGAGGTTTTTAATTAAAAAATCAAAACACAATTTCAGTGCCAAAACGCAAATGTGTCGGACTTATACATGCGTTTTAGCAATTTGCACGTCTATATTTATAGTAACTGTGAATTCCGTGTGTCTGTGTGCGGTATCTGTGTCCTGCTGCTTATGCGCTGGTGCCTTCTGCATAGGCACGCCCAGCTTCAGCCAGCACCTACTGCGAAGGTGCGCCCAGCCAGAGCCAGAGCCTAATGCGCAGGCTCGTCTGGCCAGAGCCTACTGCGCAAGCGCTCCCTGCAATGGTTCCTGCGCGCTGAGCGCGAGAGGCCTCTGCATACACGCCGAGCTAGCAACACTGACGGCTTCTTCTGCCAACAGTGATGTCACTTCCGTCACCATGAAGGCAGATTTACTCCAAGGCAAATTTTCATTTTGTAGATATGCCAGCAAAGAAGTTTCACTTCAAATCTTTGTTTGTGCAGCCCTTGTCTACAGCATCAGAAGGGCACTTATCTTTTCTCATTCTGCTCTACCACACAGCTCCTTTTGACAGTTTAGAGACCTCTCCTCTACATTGATAATGCCCTTTGTAATTGTGCTATTCTTAGGATTGTTTACCATTTCTCCAACTTCTCTTTACCTGCGGATCTTTCTTTGAATATTCATGAGGCCACTGTTCTTGGTGCTCTGCTCTTCATCTCTCTTGGTTACCTTATTAACATTGGATTTGAGGAACACCTTTATGCAGATATATATAGTCATCCAACCTGGCACTTCGAATAGGAGTCGTCAGAATGCCTTTCAACAGTATGCTCCAGTGTAACAGTTTGCCTCAAGTTTTTCAAAATTCCAACGGAGCCCCGACCTAATGACACCATATATTCCATTACTGGTGATAACACTACCCATCCATCCATCCTCTCCCGAAGCAAAATTAAGTCTGTCGACTGCACCCAATCCATGGGTTGCCCATTAGAAACCAATTTTAAATATTTCTAATATGGAACGCAAACGCAATGTTGCATCTTTGCGATGTGGAAGCGGCCAGGACCGAACATTTCTAAGGTTATTGACAAAACTTGGCAAATGTGCTATGGAGATTACCCAATTCCTTAATGACTTTGTAGAGCAATTTATAAATGTTTGTGCCCATGGTGGAGGTGTATGGAAGAACAATGTCTAGATGCCCATATCTTGACCCTCTAGGGAGCAATTCAACTTATTTTTGTGACAAGATCTGTCTGGAAACAAGCCAGTATTCAGGGAATGGGATAGTTTGACCAATTGATACACTGTGGGTATATTTTGACTGATCATTTGTACTCCACAAGCCATCTATGTTAATAAGAGTACCCTTTCTGTGATTTTGTGCACCAGAGCTATAACGTACCGCCCCATGGTTGCTGTATTTGTTAACACCACTTAACATGTTTGTCTCTAATGTGAAATCCACCAATTTAACTACAACATTTAAAAAAATTACACAAGGCTCACGTGCCCCTTTGATCTGTGCTCTCATATCTCACTATCAATCTGCTCTTCTCAAAGATGCCTTCTGCGCCCCATGCATTTGTACTACTATTTGTAAAATCTCGACCCACCACCCTACTTTAAGAACACTTTCCCTTGCAATACGTTAATCTCATTCTCTCCCAATTACCAAATGTGACTACATGACCCGCTGTGAACGCACTTCCCTTCTTGACATTGTAATGTTGCATTTCCATGCTATCCTCCAATAATTCTCCAAACATACAGTATCACCCCAGGGCAGGGACTCCTTTCTCTCAACACTTAAGAGCCAGCCAGAATACTCACGTCTCCTATTCTTCTCTGTATTATCTTGTGTATAATATCTCTAAAGCTCTATATAAATGGCTGGCCCTACATAAATAAAATAATTTAATACAGAGAGAAATAAAATATCTTCAAGTGATCATAAGTATCTCCATTATATTAAGATGACTAATGCAGCAATTTAAACGGTAATTACTTAACATACCAAACCTTTCCTATGTTTAACACGTCTTCCAATGTTAGAGCTATGAATGTTGAATGCATTAGGAGAAATCCACAACGTACCAGACAAAAGCAAATAACCAATGCAAATGTTCACTTGTTTCAATATACAAATTGGCCTCTTCAGAGTGCCACGATATTCAATATTGTGGTCTAAACCCCAACCACCCATGTAAAAGGGAAATTGAAGCGACAGAACAAGAATTATAACAGATATGGTCACCAAGTTCACCCTAAGCTAAGTAAAAATGTTAACAAATATTTCTAACTTTCAGAAAGAAGTCACACACAATACCTTTGCTTATATATGTGTAACCCCCCTCCACCCCCCTCTGGGTTACTAATGGTATAGAAGGGGCTAATGGCTTGGGAATTGTTGCAAGGCAATGACCTTAAAGGTATTGTTGCAAGTCAGCAACTGCCACGTAAGGCCCACCCTGATCCTGGAAAGAGCTCATCACTGTTTTGCCCAGTAACAAGGCTGGGGTGAGATGAGGAGCCCAACCACTCCCAGGTAACTATGGTGACCTGTGAGGTCACCATGTGGTATAAAGATGGAGGTATAGGGGGTTGGGCCTCAGACCCCAGGAGTGCTTCTACAACATCAGGAGGACACCCAGAGACACAGGAGGGGGTCTCAATATGTATGTAGTCTTATGTCTAATAAGTGTGTAACTTTGTGATTATGTGAGGTAACTTATTATTTTGATAGATAGGGAAAGTGCCCCATAGTCGATAGGTCCCTTGGAAGATCTGATGGGAAGTCCATAGCAATACACTGAGGGAGTGTGTGTGAGACAGGTTCACGGGGTAGGATCCCTAAACCAGGGTTCCCCCAAACTGTCACTAGCAAAGTTGCTCTAAGGCCAACTTTGGAAGATGTACACACAGCAGGCCACTAAAGAGGACATCTGGGGGTTTTGAATTAATGAGGGGTAGATGGGTACCCTGATGGCATTACATCTCCAGGCAGAAGTTTTAGGAAAGTGCCTGCAGAGGACTCCAGGATTTTAGAAGTTATGTAAATGGGTATTTCCCTTTGACTATGTATAAGACAAGAGAGTGATGTAAGCCACGTGTGCTGCCCTGTGGAGATTTATGGACTCCAGGGAAGAGCATGCAAGAGTAAAACCCTGTCCTGTCAATAAAGCCTGTCCTGTTTAAAAAAGGGTGCCAGGAACTTTTCTACAACCACCCTGCGTGCTTCCACTACCAGCCAGCCGAACACCAGCACCCAAAGAAGGTAAAGAGTCTGTGGCACCACATCTGCACTAGCTCACAGTAACACTCAGGAGCCGGGCAAGGGGGGAGGGTTACATAAAAATGTTTTTTTGTTTTTGTTAAACCGATTCCTTCGTTTTAAACAAGTAAACCTTTTGCGGCCAGTGATGCCAATTTATAGTGCTTTATAGTTCCTATAAAGAGACATTGCTTTATAGCGTACTGCTGGAATTGCTGTGATAGTGAAAGGTAGTTGGATATAGTCCTGCTCTACAACACAAAGTAGTATATATATTTAATGAATTCAATATTGACAACTAGTCCCTTTAAAACAGAACCAGTTAAGTACAATTATTTATAAATCCATTTTGAAAGTTGCATGGGATAGGTTTGTAGTAAGATAAATTAAGTCTTGGGAGTTATTTTTCGATTTGGGTCTGCATTTTATTTGTAGGCCTGCATGTTAAGTATCCTTCGCTTCCCTCAAGGAAAGAGTTCAAATAAATTAGATTACAGTAATGGAGGTGGAGGAAATAAGATGAGCAATAACCTCCCACCCTCTCAATGTCCTCATTATAAATCTTCTCCAGATTTAAAAAATAGGATATATGCTATTAATCCCATCACAAACATAACTGCACTTCGCTTCTAAGTGGAATTGCACTGTGTGGGTGCGCGTACATATATATTCTAAATCACATTTTTACCATACAACCAAGAAAATTACAATACAGCTAGCTGTGAATCTATTTGAGCTTTTAATGATTATATATATATCTATCTCTATAAAAAATGTAATTATATTTTTTTGGACACTTGCAACTATATGTATGTGTATCTTTATTTATATACATTTAATGCCATCCAGGTATAGCGCGTCACAGAAGTAATACGTGTGACATGATAATATAACACATAGTGGGAATATACGCTTCAGACATGAAAGTAACAATAGGAAAGAGTCCTTGCCCGAAGAGTTTATAATATATAAAATATTTCCAGTCAGTGCCGTAGTCTGTCACAGCTCGCAGGATCCTGCTTTATTATCGTGACATCAAAGCAGGATTGGGCGCCAGCAGCAGGGGTGACAAACAGGTCAATCAGAGAGCTGTGTGTGTAGTACTTGGGGGTGGGGAGGGGGAGGACTGGAGGGCAGGCAGCAGAGGCTTGCGGCAGCTGGGGGAGGGAGGGAGGCAGAGAGCTCCAGTACGGCGCTGTCCATGCTCTCCATGAGGTCATTGTCCAGCCAGGGTATCGTGTTTGAGCGAGTGTCACAGATACACACGGACACACAGACACACAGACACATAGAGAAATGCCGACAGGGGGAGGGGGGGGGGGGAAGAATGAGGGAAGGCGAGATTGGAAAATTCGCACACCATCTAAGTTGTCCATTCCTCATACACACATACATTTTTCACAGAGCCTCTTCCCTCCACACCCACACAGTCTCCTTTTATCTGGACCGTGCAGCTTAAAATGCCAGAGCCTCGATATTTGCTCCCCACAATGCCTTGCACTTAGACACAGACTACAGCGGCAGGCAGAAGGCATTGTGGGGAGCAGGTACAGTATCAAGGCTCCGGAAGCGAGTGACAGGCACACTTCCTTCAGTCTGCATTTCCACACCTTGAAGCCGCACGGTCCAGAGAAAAAGAGGCGGCTTACAGACACACAGACACACACACACACACACACACACACACCTTCCCCTCAAATACATTTACCTGTTTTTAATATTGTATTTTGGATCTTATACATTTGTATTTTTTGTGATGTGAATATATTATGTACTGTCCCTATAGCATTTCCATAGTCAGAGTGTATTACTGTCAGTCCAAAGGAGGCTTCTGTAATTTCTCAGATGATGAAGGAAACAAGTCTGGGGTGAAACAAAAGGGGGAAAAAAACATCCATGAAGCCTAGAGCAGGGGTGCGCAAAGTGGAGAGCGCGGCAGCTACAGAGGTCCCACGCTCTCCCCCAAGACACTTAAATTAAGTGCCGGGGGAGGGGGGGGGACCGCCCGAGGCCTCTCCAGCTTCTCCTACCTACATAGTTACATAGTAGATGAGGTTGAAAAAAAAGACATACGTCCATCAAGTTCAACCTATGCTAAATTTAGACAACAGATACTTTATCCTATATCTATACTTACTCATTGATCCAGAGGAAGGCAAACAAAAAAAAACATTAAAGGGGAAAAATAAATTCCTTCCTAACTCCAAGAATTGGCAAATCGGATTAATCCCTGGATCAACATTCTTCCCATGTTTACTTATTTGGTATATCCCTGTATACCTTTCCCATCTAAAAAGATGTCCAACCTTTTTTTGAACAAATCTATTGTATCTGCCATCACAGTCTCCATGGGTAATGAATTCCACATTTTAACTGCCCTTACTGTAAAGAACCCTTTCCTTTGTTGCTGGTGAAATTTCCTTTCCTCCAACCTTAAGGGATGCCCCGAGTCCTTTGTACTGCCCGTGGGATGAATAGTTCTTTTGAAAGCTCCTTGTATTGTCCCCGAATATATTTGTATATAGTTATCATATCCCCTCTTAGACATCTCTTTTTTAATGTAAATAAATCTAATTTAGCTAGCCTCTCCTCATAAGTTAGAATGTCCATCCCCTTTATTCATTTGGTGGCTCTTCTCTGCACTCTCTCTAGTTTCATAATGTCTTTTCTTAGGATTGGTGCCCAAAATTGTACTCCATATTCAAGGTGTGGTCTTACTAATGCTTTGTAAAGGGGCATAATTATGTTTACTTCCCTTCCATCCATTGCCCGTTTGATGCAAGATAAGATCTTGTTTGCCTTTGCAGCTACTACATGAATTTGGGCACTATTGCTAATCCTGCTGTCTACAAGCACTTCTAAATCCTTCTCCATCAAGGATTCCCCCAATTTATCCCCATTTAATGTGTAAGTCGCCTTTTTATTCTTGCATCCTAAATGCATAACCTTACATTTATCTGTATTAAACCTCATTTGTCATTTACCTGCCCACGTTTCCAGTCTCTCCAAGTCCTTCTGAAGAGAAATTACATCCTGCTCTGATTCTATTACCTTACACAATTTAGTATCATCAGCAAAGATGGAGACTTTTCTCTCGATGCCAACCTCAAGGGCATTAATAAACAAGTTAAAAAGCAAGGGTCCCAGTACCGATCCCTGAGGTACTCCACTCACGACTTTAGCCCAACCTGAAAAAGTACCCCATCGTCGATGCATCACCATGGTAACCAGTGATGTCACATTGCCATGCAACGTGACGTTACATGACCCCGCAATGTCATTTGATGCTGGAGTCTTGCAGGAGGGGGGGCGCGAACCAGGAGATGAGAAGGCAGGGGTCAAAACTTTGCGCACCCCTGGCCTAGAGAACAATTTACAATCTCAGCTATGCCGATTCAAACAATTATGGAGTAGAGTTTTTTTTAAATTTAATAGATATCACCTGTTTGTAAGGAAGAAACTTTATGAAGTGTTGCAGTATTCGCGGTTCAACAAAATAGGACTATGGCTTTAATGAATAGGCATTTCAGAGGCTTCAGGTGAAGGTTTGGGGACTTCTCGTATGGCACCAGAGCAGCAGCAGAAGACTGAGTTCTATGGAGGCTCCGCCAGTTTGCAGCCAAAAAGGCAATAATCTGCACACAAAAAATAGAAAAGGCACCAGAGTAGGGAAAGCTAGAGGAGAGGCTCCTTAGCATTTTAAAGTCAGTACAACCCATAAAAAAAAAAAAAATTTAAATCAAGGAGGGTTCTGTTTTTGCGCTAGGCAAAGTGTAAGCGCTGAGCTCTGCAGAAATCCAGCTAGTAATCACCCAAAACAGCACTAACTTGAACAAAAAGTGACAGGCAAGGAAAGAGGAAAGGGTCCCATGTTAGCTGGATGGAAAAATCTCTCCAAAAAAATCCAAGATGCCTCCAATGCAGCAGCAATGTCCTGAGAAGGTAGACAAGACAAAGGAAAAAAACAAGATGGCTGCTGTCCGCATGGAGCAGCATGCAGAGAATCAGCAGGATGTCTGTGACCCACAGGAGAGTGAGGGACACAGGGAGCAGAGAGAGCATGGTGAGGTGGCCAGAGCTGTGGGGAGGGAAATCATGCCAACTCTGACTAAAAGCTTTGAGAGCCATAAAGGATCTTAAAGGGGAACTCACCTCCCAGAGCACCAGAATAGGGGAGACTGAAAATAGAGTGAGTGACCTGGAGGAAAACTCTGCAGCACTGCAACAAGAAATGCAGACTTTAAAACGAAAGAATCAGTCCCTAGAGGAAAAAATGGATGATCTGGAGAATAGATCACGGAGAAATAATGTGCGCAAGTCGGTGAAACCAATACAATGAATGGACTTTTGCTCCAAATGGATACCAAAGACACTGGGAATTACTCATGGTGGAGCCCAGGTCAAGATGGATAGGGCACACAGACTAGGTCAGATCAGACAAGGGCAAGAAAACAGACCCAGGGCAGTAATGGCAAGAGTCCTAGATTTTGCAGAAAAAGCAAACCTGCTACAGGCATATAAAAGTGCTGACAGCCTAATATTTGAGGGACATAGGATCCTGTTATTCCAAGACTATTCAGCAGCGGTGTCAGATAAAAGGAGGGAATTTAGTAAGGTGTGCAGCGCTCTCTTTAAAAGGGCAACAAAAAATGTACACTAAGCAACCCTGCCACGCTGAGAGCCTTCAGGGAGGCAGGAACAAGAGTGTTCAACACAGCAGAGGAAGCAGAAAAGTTCTTACAGAGACCCGAAGCAAAGGCACAATATAAAGGCCCAGGGGGCGAATCAAGGAGCAATGGAAGAAACAACGAAAGCCCCAAAAGGAGCGAGGCCAGCAAGAGAGCAAAACGATGCAGAGGAAGAGAGCGCCGGGACTTTAAAGTATCTTGAGGAATTGGAATGGTGCACATGACTAAAAGTACTTCTTGGGTATCCCGAGATAAAAGATTGAAGGAGGGAAAAGGTTAGTGGAGTAGAGGGGACTAGAAGAATTGCCTTGTTAAGTTATAGGGGAAGGCTGAAGTTCAAGGCCACGCTACTGTAGGTGTGCTAAGTCAGGGGTGAGCAAACTTTTTATGCCGAGCCTCCCTTTTCATCCATGACATTTCCCGGGCCCCCCCTGTCTGATGTAATCAATCAAATGAGAAAAAAAACCTTTATTAAACCGGTATACAATGTAAATACAAATACAGCTCAGCCACCTTATAGAGCGGTCCTCGGGGGCCACCCGATCCGACCGCGCTATAACCGGGGTCGCGCTAATATTTTATTTTTTTTAATTGCCGCCGCGCACCCGTTCGGGAGGGGGGGAAGCGGGGGGAAGATTGATCCCCCTCCCCCCCCCGCACCCCAGCCCCGATCCCCGTGCAGTGTGCAGTGTGGCGCGTGCAGTGAGGCGCGTGCAGTGTGCGCAAAAAACACATACACTCAATCACAACACCCACTCAATCACAACCAACACAGGCACAACACACACACACAACCAAACACACAGACAGACACAACACAAAGTCACAGATTTCACCTGGGGGGAGGGGGGTGGGGGGAGGAAGAGGAAGTACTACTGTGAGCCTGCTCCTCCTGTCCCCCATGCTGCTGAAAACTGGGACGGGTAACACAGAAGGAGGACTATTTAATCTGTAATCAGATGAACATGTAACTCACTGGTCCTTAAAGGACACAGTGAGAAAAAAAAATACCAAACTAACAAAAATATAACATAAACCAGTATCAAGTGCAACAGTAAATTAAAATAATGTGCACTAAAATATGGGAGTTAATGTTAAAAAATCCAAATGGGGAGATACCGAGCAGAGCACCCCGCCTGACGCCCACTGGGAGGCAAACTCTGAAACCGTCCCAGTTGACTCTGGGTACGTGTACTCTGCCCGGATACGGGAGTGCACCAGCGCCCGGAACATGGCCACAATGTTTATTGGGACCTCCCTCTCCAAACACTGCTTCCTGGTCTTATAAATGGCTAGCTTAGCCAATGCCAGGAGCAGGTTGACGAGGAGATCCCTAGGTTTATTGTCTCGGGACACTGGGCACCCAAAAATAAAAAGGTGAGGGGAAAAATGCAGCCAGAACTGCAGGAGAAGGCCCCTCAAGGTGGATAAGAGGGGTTGCAGTCTGGCGCATCTAAAATAAATATGTCACACGGACTCCCGCTCGCCACAGAAGGGGCAGGTGGCGGGGGAGTCCGTTAAGTGGGCCAAGTACTCTCCCGTGCTCAGTGCACCGTGGGAACTCTCCAACTCAATCCCTGGCGGGACGGGGAACCAACTCCGAATAGAGTTCTCTCGCCCTCGTTTGCAGGAAGTATCCGCCTCCAGAGGGTATCGGGGCGGGCGACAAGGGCGAGGTAGTGCACTATATGGAGCACTAGAGAGTACATGCCTTTCCTCGGCATGCCGCGGAAACATGCCGGGGACATGTCCCCCAACCTGCTGAGGTTGGGGAGAGGAGCCTGATGGGGTTGCCGTGGCTTTGGTTCCACGCAAAGATCCACAGAAGGAGATGGAGGGGATGTCTGTGTGCAGGAAGGAAGGCCCCGTCCCCTCTGACACAGAGAGTAGAGAAGCAGCCTCAGCACAGAGCTTCTGGCCGCCCATGCACAGCTCTGCCCGTCCCCAGGTTTCCCCGCACGCAGCCTGCGCCCCCCCTACATAATCTTACACGCCCCCCAGTTTGCGCACCACTGTGTTAAGTAACCAAGTAATTTAAAAAAAAAAAAATAATAATAATTATGCTAATACTAGCAGCAGTTAAATATGTTTAAATAAGGAAGCGGTAAGGTGTATAACAGGTTAATAAGGCCTAACAAGTCGTTAGAAAAGCCAATAGCTCATTAGTCAGGCATAAATTGAAGGAGATAGAGATAGAGAGATATTATATGGCGGAGCGAAGTATCACCATAGGATGGGTGGCAGGAAAAAGTAAAGTCAATACAAGTGATGTTTATGTTATTTCTTTGTATGTGTGTGTGTTATGTTATAGTACGGTCATATGTTTCAGGTCATGGAATTAAGGTCATCAGCAGCAAAAGTAATAAAGGGACTGCATGCATGGTGCACTGTAGAAGGTGAAGGTTTGAGCCACACAGTTTATGTAACATTAAAAACAAGCATGATGAATGAAAAATGGAAACAGGTGCAAAACAGTGCACGGTGGACACAAGGTAAGTACAACAGAGGGAATTAATATCGCCTCTTGCGCATGCCATCTCGCAAATAAAAGGCCCACTGAGATTCTAAAATGTAAACAAGTTCAATCATCTTTAGGAAGTCCTGTCCTGATCGACATACTCCCCACACGTATTGAAGAGCCACCAGGGCACACTGGTTAAGACCAAGCAAGATTAATAGATTAGGAATCAAAAGCAAGGTAGTAAAAATATATAATTAAATGAAACAAAAAAAAAACGGGAAGTAGCACATTTTTGACAAGGATGCCGAATGTCTTACATAATTCTTGAACACTCACTTTAGTAGGGTTCTTATTATTACAGTATAATGATATGATTTATTTTCGTCTCTTAAATTAAAATTAAACAGATGGCAAAGGTTTGACAAGAGCTCATGTACCTTATTCAAGTGCCAGGGATTTTGTTAATGTGGTCTGCTTCTCATAATTAAGTTTATACTTGACCCTAAAAGATGCACGGATCGGATATTTCCACTTGTATAGATGTGGCAAAGTTATTGCCACCCATGGCGCTCCCGCAGATAAAATAGTGCAATAAACTTCTCCCACTTCTCACATGCAGCCAATTAAAAAAACCAAATAGCCGTTTCTCCCGCTGGTGTGTTCTGTATGTCCAGCTGCAAAGCGCAATAGCATTCTGTATGTGTAAGGATTCTGCTCGATCTGTGCCGGGTTTTGCTGCCAGCTCGTGTTTTCCAGGCTGCCTGCCCTTTTTGTTCAATTTGGCCATTTTGGTTACTGGCAGCCTGCTATAAGAGACTGCACTTCCTGGTGGGAGTCGCTGAGCAAAGTTGTGTGTGTTTACAGTGCCTGTCGGTCTTTGCCGTCGCCTGTTCCTGTTACCTATTTGGATTCCCTGTTGCCGACCCGGTCCGTGACCCCGACCTCTCTGCTTTCTGCCTGCCCTGACCTTTTGCCTGTACCCTGGACTCCGCACCATTGCCGCCAGCCCTGACCCCTGCTTCCATACCGACTATGGATACTCTTACAGGACTCTGTCCCTGGGCTGTGGTCGGTTTATTTGCATCTCTACCTCAGCCCTGCGGGTCCGCCTCCTGATTTGAGACGAGCACCGTCACAGTATGATGAGTAGAGTAAGGAGATGTGCGGGGGAAGTAAGCCTCTTTTCCCCAAATATATACAAGTACAGCAAGTAGAAGCGCAAATGAGTTTTTTGCAGATCTGAACTACCATTGGCTACATACATTGAAAGGAGTGCATTTGTTGTATAAATCAAACAAACTTCACACAGATTGTAATGAAGGATATTAATTTCTCAAATGCCAAGGTATTTGGAGAAATGTATTTCTCAAGTCGCAAAGCGAATCATGCCGTCATGCACTGGTTAGTTTAATAGCACAGCAATCCAAGGTAACCTTACCACATCATCTGTCAAGTTTCTAATGTTTAATTGCTGAAAAAGAAAACAAAAACAAATAGATTCAATATGTAAAATCACGTTTTGTTTTTTTTAAGAGACAGTAGAAGTTACTAAGCAACTGACTGCTCAGAGTGCATCACAAAAGCCAGTTACAATTGTATTTACAATTTTTAAAACAAACTTCTCGTGATTATTTTACCAAATAAATTCCTTACTTAAGAAAAGTTAAATGGTTAAGTGAGTGCCTTGTGAGAAGTTATTCATTTTCTGCATTGAAATGTATATCACATAATTGGGCATACTGTAAAAAGTAATACAAATGGAACTATATTTGCTTATTTCCCTACCTATACATTCACAAGAGATTTCAAAAATGTTATTCTCTTGCTTGCATGTTTGCCTGCAAACTTGTTCCAATCTGACTCTTGACCACTGTCATGATATTCATTATTTTACTAAATATGGCATTTAAGGGGTTAATGTGGTTACAGATTGACTTAAAAATACAAAAATGTTTTTTTTATGACAGGTCAAGACGCTTTGTTTCTATGTTGATCTAAAATGTGAGCTTAACCTGGGGGTTATGCCTGATGGCCCACTAAAAGTGCACAAACTGGGTGGCGGCACTTGGAGGCCCTGCACTATTCCCCAGAACATTTAAATTAAATGCAGTGGGAGCGCGCGGCCTCTAACTCTTACCTTGTCTCCGGCGGCTTCTGGCAACGCGTTACCATGACAATGCGGCGTCAAATGATGCCACGGGGTCAAATGGCCATGTGTTGCCATAGCAGTGCGTCATATGACGCCATGATGCCGGAGAAAAGGTAAGGTGGGGGGGAGCACAAGCGAGGGGTTGGGGTAGGGGGGGCTCAGAAACAAAAAAAAAAAAATTTGCACACCCCTGCTGCAGAGGACACCCAGATAATGGGCTGTCAGCCTCAAAGAAAACCTTACATTATTGAAAAATACCGGGAACCCCAGAGAGAAGTGACGAACAGGTCAACACTTAGTTTGAGGGTTTTATTCAACATGCAGATATCATGGGCCTGACCACAATTTGCAAGAATAGCAAATGGATATTTGTAACTGTTGCATTTAAACTAATCAAATGATGCCAAACATTTCATGATTAAGAGGTGCCATACAAAAATAGTTATATGGTAATATTTACATTTGCATACAACATATGAAGTACACAGGCGCAACAGTGAAGATAGCGTTGCTACATATTATAGACAAAAAAGTTATGAAGATTATATAGAGGCGTTTAAACGTCACAAGACAGATTTTTTCTTTTAAGTCGAAAGCCAGTCAGCTGAGCAGATTGATGAAAGGGGTGGGCTTATGTTGAGTTCCATGAAGGGTGTTTGGTACGCAAGTCTTACCAATGGGCTATGAAATAAGAATTCAAGAGGTGCGTTTTGAAATCAGACATAACTCTGGGAAGAACCTATGACGTGACAATGTATAGGAAATTCATAGGTGTATCCTTTTATTTTAAGAAACTGGTCTGCATTTATTATAGCTATATGTTCTTTTAATAATCTTTATCAGTAATCCAAGCCGTGTGTGCGTGTATAGGAGTGTGCGTGTATATGTATATACAAGCCAACGCCATATTAATGAGCATCTGGAAGCTGTCTTGCTGGTGCGCATAAAGATCCAGAAGACATGGTGTAAACATGATGCAAGCGGCATCTTGGATTCAAATTACTTTGAGTGTATATACCAAGCATACACAGTCCCTGCAAGCTCAGAACCCAATACCAGCATGTGTCAAAAGGAGTGCCACCGAAATTGTGACCTAATGTATATAACAGACAAGAAGCCTTACTGCTACATCCAACATGACAAATTCTATGAGATAAACAATGCAATTATCAGCGCTTAAATAAAATATAATGGATAAGATACCAATGTCCAAATGCTGTTGCCTCAATCTTTGAAGGGGGATAATAGTCCCAAAGTCCAAAAAGATAGATCCAGTTACGTGAATCCTCCTATGACAAATTGTATAGTTAAATACTTATGCTTTTCTCATAAGTGAGGGTCTATTTTAAAGAACAGGTCTTCTAACGCAGCTGTGAATGACCAGTCTTAAGATTTCTTCCTCCATCAGAGATTGAGAGAGCATTTGCAGACAGTGTTAGGTTTGCAAGCTTATAATAATTTGGTAAAAAACTTTTACTAAATGACCCTCACTTGTGAGAAGAAAAACAGATAAGAATTGAACTATATAAATTGTCATATTGTATGTAGCACCGGTGCTTTTTGTCTTATGTTATATACCAAGCAGCAGCATCCACACTGCCATCTGAATGTGCTCTCAAAGAACTACATTGCAAAAAAAAAATATTATCAATATTAAAAACAAAAAAAAAATTGTACACCAATTAAAAAGTAGGTCCAGTTTATTCTCTACCAAGAACAACCAAACCCCCGATAACTATATGGTATCCTGGGAAAAGGATTTTAACGTCTGTATAGATCTCGATACCTGAACAGACATCTGGGAAGCTGCTTCCAAAAACTCATCATGCGTTGTAATTAAGGAGAATATTTACAAGTTAATATTTAGATGGTATATGACTCCTGCCAGGCTGCACTCTTCTCCCAGGCGCGGTTGTGGTGAAGTGGGGAGTATACTGCACATATTCTGGTCATGCCCCAAAATCCAACAAACATGGACGGAAGTGTTCACCCTAATACACAAGATACTAGAAATCTCTGTCCCACACGACCCAGTATATATATTACTAGGAAAACCAATGGCTAATATCTCCAAAAAAAAAGCTAGAGTAATATCCCAAATTTTAAACACTACACGGTGTACAATTGCCAAAAAATGGAAACAATCGGCCCCCCCATCCTTAAATCAAATACAGGTATACCCCACATTAACGTACGCAATGGGACCGGAGCATGTATGTAAAGCGAAAATGTACTTAAAGTGAAGCACTGCTTTTTTCCCCACTTATCGATGCATGTACTGTACTGCAATCATCATATACGCACATAACTGATGTAAATAACGCATGTGTAACAGGCTCTATAGTCTCCCCGCTTGCGCACAGCTTCGGTACAGGTAGGGAGCCGGTATTGCTGTTCAGGACGTACTGACTGGCGCATGCGTGAGCTGCCGTTTCCCTATTGAGCGAGATGTACTTACTCGCGAGTGTACTTAAAGTGAGTGTCCTTAAACCGGGGTATGCCTGTAAACAACAAAATTTGGCATATAGTCTATATGGAAAAACTCTCAGCCTATCTGAACGGCTCCACCTCGCAATTCTCTGAGATTTGAGCTCCTTGCTTCCGTCATGCAGGTATATCCCCATATATAGACTAGAATACTTTGAACAGAGTGATACATGTGGTATTTAAATTGTTGAATTGTTGAATACAGTGCGATATTGGTACAAATGCTACCCCTTCCCCCCCTCCCCCCTCTTATTGTTCCAGTTTATTTATATTACTGTATCCACCTTTTCTTTTGTGTAATATGTTGTTTACCTTATTTTGTATGTTTGAAAATGCTCAATAAAAACTTAAGTAATAAAAAAAAAAAAAAAAAAAAGTAGGTCCAATAATTTCAGTGTGATCATTTGATATTTTAATGTGTTAAAGTTTATTCATATAAATGTAATTTAAAAAAAATATATATATATATCCCGGTTTAAGGACACTCACGAGTAAGGACATATCGCCCAATAGGCAAACGGCAGCTCGCACATGCGCTTGTCAGCACGTCCTGAACAGCAATACCGGCTCCCTACCTGTACCGAAGCTGTGCGCAAGCGGGGAGACTATAAAGACTGTTACAAATGCCTTATTTACATCAGTTATGCCCGTATATGACGATTGCAGTACAGTACATGCATCGATAAGTGGGGGAAAAAGGTAGTGCTTCACTTTAAGTACATTTTCGCTTTACATACATGCTCCGGTCCCATTGCGTACGTTAATGTGGGGTATGCCTGTATATGTATATGTATATATACAGTGGTTGACAAATCACCAAAAAATCTACTCGCCACACAAAAAAATCTACTCGCCACCTAGTACCAAACGTGTGCTGCTTGGGCCAATATTTACTCGCCCGGGGCGAGCAAATGTATAGGTTTGTCGAACACTGTATATATACATATACATATACACATATATACGTACGTGTGTGTATGTGTGTGTGTGTGTGTGTGTGTATACACACACACACACACACACACACACAGTATGTAAAACATGTATAATAGAACATACAATAAAAGTACATTCATTCTTATATAATGATATTTTATTAGTTTCATGATAGTTTATTCATTTCATATATAATATTTTAATTGCATGGTATTCAATAAAGCATCCATTTTTGATTATATAGAACAGGCCTGCACAACACGCGGCCCGCCTGCACTCACTGTGCGGCCCGCGGCGGCTTTCCGCTCTCCCCCTCCAGAGTCCGCTCCCTCCCGATACCGCCCCCCACGAGCCCGCTCTCCCCCTGCCCCGCGAGCCCGCTCTCAGGACTGCAGGGTAGCAACGCGCTCTAGCATTGAGGCACCTCCGTGCCTGCTGCTTCCTAGAACGTGCATACAGTCCTGCCTCCTCCACCGCAAACCGAGGTAGGAGGGAAGGGGGGTGGGGGGATGGCAAGATGATGTGATTTGAGGTGCAGGGGAGAGAGCAATGTGAGGTGCAGGGGAGAGAGCAATGTGAGGTGCAGGGGGGGAGAGGGATGTGAGGTGCAGGGGGAGTGGGATGTGTGTGGTGTGCAGGGGGGTATTGTGTGTTTGATGTGGAGGGGGAGTATTATTTGTGTGGGTGAGAGGGAGAGATGGGGGTATGAGAGATAGATGGGGAGTCTCACAAAGGTTGATAATGAGGGGTGTTGTGGGGAGATATATATGATGAGGGGTGCTGTTGGGAGGAGGAGGAGGAGGAGGAGGAGGAGGAGGATTTTACCTGTGCGGCCCAAATCTTTTTTTCCTTGGAGCAGTTCGGCCCTTCTCACTTTACAAGTTGTGCAGGCCTGATATAGAGGATTCCAATAATGGTTGCATTGTTTTAATGTATGGGGAAAACAATTGTCACATTTTAAATATCAATTGAGTGCTTGTAACAAGTGGCTTTTCCTATTATTTATTTGGGTCTGTCAAAGGAACACAATGCAGCTAGAACACTCAGTTATTTAAATACATTTCCACAAAACATAGCAATATGGATTCTTCCAGACCGCACTAGAGCTCCTTCCCATACATTCCTCTGACGTTGGCTGGACCAAACAGTCATAAGCGGTGCTACTCAAGATGCCCTCTGAAATTTCCACAAGGTGTCCCCTGCTGCCGAAGTCTTATGAAATAGAACCAATTTGTAAATATAGCCCAAACTACCTTTACATGCATTCTTTTTATTGCCAATAACGCCATCTTACAGCTTAGCACGGTTAAGAAAAGCTGGTCCTAAACATGCTGAATAAGCTTTAGGGTTTTCACATACCCGGAAGGGGAACAAAAATACTCCAAGGTAAACAATGCAAGCAACATTGCACAGCTGCTAAAATGCAGCACACCACTCCTGTGCCGCCTGTGGCATTCCCACAATTACACACATTTCTCAATTTGGATGGAAAGCAACATCCCTCTTGGTTTCTGGTAGGACAACGCCAAAAAGATATGTGAATTTAATACGGCAAAAACGACACTAGACTACTTATTTGAAGATACAATGTACTCAAAAATATACTCATCCATGGGTACTGGGAACCATGTGGGAGGTTTGTTGCCGCTGAGAATAAGCAATTAACCGGTGTCTCTAATGTGGAGTTCAACACTAGTATTTCATTATTGATCAATTTCATAACGGCCTTTGCTAAATGACAATATAGTTGACTCATTCTTACTGCAGGAATTTGCAGCCGTTCAGTGATGGAAGAGCCTACACATTCGAGTAATGCTGTATATATCACAGGCCCCTGCACTAGTTGCCTTCATTCTCCACTGTACACTTTGCTAGTCTCCCAGGCAGCAAAAGGGTTCACAGATGAAAGCATTAAATGTGATACTACCTCAGTTGTTTACATCTTGCCATTTTTCCAGTCTTGTAGATTAAAACTTCTGCTGCGTTTTGCCATGCTTGACAAAGTAAAGAGTTACAGATTTCATAAGAGACAGGGTGCAATATGAACAATGCACTTTAAATACAATGACAGTGATGAATGGTGCTAGTCCCCTTTAAAGAAATAAAAATGAAAGAATTAACAAGACACTGTAGATAATTGTGTCAAACTCTATTATATATATTATTCATTTTCTCTCCTATTCATAAATATAAATCATATATTCAAGTAGCAGTGTTTGGCTGTGTAACTTATTGATGTTGTCAACCACTACAGACTTTGAATTCCAGGAAAATTTATGAACCACTAAATCATTCAACTCCGATACCCCCCTTGACAAGTATTCAATTTCTGGTTCAACAGTATTTTCTAGGATTTACTTTTAATATCTTATGACATGTATTAATGCTATAGAAAAAAGGCAAAGTGTCAGTAGTTTTATTGCAAACCTGCAAAATATATCAGTCACTTCTTTCATCTCAGTAATGCATTTAACACGTTACCACTATACAAGTAAGATTGTAGCCTTTCAGAAATATATTTTACTGCATTTATATTGCAATTTTTCTATCAAGTTAATAAAATATATAAGTAGAGTGTTGCCATCCCGCAAAGACACCCAGCAGGCAGTTGAGCAAGAGATTGAATGGTTAAAGAAAAAAAATAATTAAGTATATATTGGAAAAAGATTAACTCAAGTAACTCTTAAACATAAGTTTATTTTTTTTATTTATTTAGCTCTTATAAGTATTAAATGGTTACCAAGTAAAAGTACATTCTAATAAGGAAAAGGCATGCATTCAGTCCTCAAATTTTATAACCAAATATACAAACATATCTATACTACAGTATGTTTCATCACAATGAAAAGTCAGTAACTACATAGAACAGGAAACAGCCACTATATTATTAATTCTGAAATCTTCACATTTTAGGAACATGAGGACTTCGTAGAAAACTTACAATAAAGGAGGTCTAGATTGAATTAACAGATTGGCCATGATGCATAATGACTGACAAATGGTCTACCTGACACACAGACTCTCCTCCCCGTCTCAGTGGCATTGATATCAGGCTGGGCAGAATAGAGGGCTCAGACTAGTTCTCCTCCAATCATCCAACTAGTTCTGCCCCCATGTCTCACACAGCCTGTCTCCTGCTCTATGATTCCTGGCCTCCCCCCCCCCCCCCGAGAATTTTAACTACAACAAAAAAATTGTTTCAGCTTGCTCAAAATGCATGGGGACACAAACAAATTATTCTGAAGAATGTATTAAGATTGTAGTTGTAAGTGCAGAAAAAACTGGAGGAATCGCCAATCAGGGTAAGAAAATATCTGATGGGGGAATGTCATGAGATATTAAGTATTTCAATCAATTTGGTGCTTTTGGGGTTAATATGGTTACTGGTTCTCTTACAACTACAATATATTGGGTTTATGACAGGTCAAGATCTTTCCTGGGTCTGTGCAGATCGACAAATAGGGCTTAATTGGTGGGTTATCACTTATGGACCACTAAAATGACCATGTGTGTTGTATGGGACTAATAGAATCTAGAGATGAGGGCATTTCTTTTGACAGAGAAGGGATTAAATTATGGCTCTCCTGACATGTTTAGGAACAAGCCACTTTCAAAGGAAACAGTCATGAATGATCACATGTGCATCACAAAGAGGGTGACAAATCACCACTTAGTTGGGGGACTATTAAAAATGAAGATATCAGGTGATCACCTCTATTTTAAATAACATTTAGATATTTGTAATGGTTTTAAGGCAACGAATGGAAAAAGGTCAGACACTTGATGTCTATGAGGTGGGCTGGAACAGATATCCATTTGTCACAAGTTTAGGAGCACGCCGGCCAAATTTAGTTTAGTTACATTCGTCCAATTCACCTGAATCTCTTGATATGACTCACATCAATCTTGGTATTGGAGGAGAAATGAAGTTATGAGTGTTTCTATATTCAGTCAAGACTTTTTAAACATCAAGAGATTTTTTTTTCTCTCCAAGTCATGAAAATGTCAACCCAGTAGTTGATTTACAACAAGGGTGGGCTTATGGTGTCAGAATAAAAATGCCCTACTTTGTTATTGCAAGCTGGAATTCAACAAGGGGTGTGTTTTGGGATCAGACACATGAATTTTCATTGCCTACTCCAGTGACCTGAATAAGTGAATATAAGGCGCTAACAACTTAAATACATATAATAGTGATACGTGCAAGTGCAATAATAATTAATATTAGTGCTCTAATAATAAGAAACCCTGCTCAAACCCTCTGGTAGAACCTGTTTCCAGGGTTCCAAGTAGAAAGATGTGTTTCAAACAATCCAGGAGGAGCAAAATATAGGGAAATAAAAAACAGAAAACAGTGCAAATTTAAGTGCAGACGTTGAGACTATGATGAAATATTAATGACGATATCTTGGCTCTGCTGGTCTATCTACTTACAAGATGTAAGTGGTAAGCATGCAGTTGGCAGATTGGGCTGCCACCCCAGGTAGTATCTGTGTATTTGTGGATATCCCTCCAGGCTTATCTCGTCAGGGTAACCATGGTATACATAGGGAGGAAACAAAGCTACATAGCGCGATCTGTCTTTCCAAAAACTTTATAAAATGAATATGAACATATAAACATATAAAATGTGCACTTACAATGTGCTAGAATTAAAATAGCATTTATCACAATCACAGTGATTCTAGGGGGTTTAATCCGATCTCACCGCCTCCTCTCTGGCTCAGGATATCAGCTGTCTGCAGCCTGGAACGCTCAGCTCCGTTTCTCCTCCGGCGCGTGTGACGTCACTGCTCAGTGGAAGGTACAGCTACGGATCCCTCACTAGACCAAAACACCACTCTACGCGTTTCGCCCAGCTCAGCAAGCTGTCAATGGCTTCGTCAGGAGTGTGTGAGACACACTCCTGACGAAGCCATTGACAGCTTGCTGAGCTGGGCGAAACGCGTAGAGTGGTGTTTTGGTCTAGTGAGGGATCCGTAGCTGTACCTTCCACTGAGCAGTGACGTCACACGCGCCGGAGGAGAAACGGAGCTGAGCGTTCCAGGCTGCAGACAGCTGATATCCTGAGCCAGAGAGGAGGCGGTGAGATCGGATTAAACCCCCTAGAATCACTGTGATTGTGATAAATGCTATTTTAATTCTAGCACATTGTAAGTGCACATTTTATATGTTTATATGTTCATATTCATTTTATAAAGTTTTTGGAAAGACAGATCGCGCTATGTAGCTTTGTTTCCTCCCTATGTATACCATGGTTACCCTGACGAGATAAGCCTGGAGGGATATCCACAAATACACAGATACTACCTGGGGTGGCAGCCCAATCTGCCAACTGCATGCTTACCACTTACATCTTGTAAGTAGATAGACCAGCAGAGCCAAGATATCGTCATTAATATTTCATCATAGTCTCAACGTCTGCACTTAAATTTGCACTGTTTTCTGTTTTTTATTTCCCTATATTTTGCTCCTCCTGGATTGTTTGAAACACATACTCCAGTGACCTCTCTGGGAAAAACCTATGACATGGTAATGTACTGTATAGGGATTTCTGTTTGTTTCTTAAAATAAAACAGTTCTGTGTTTATTGTAATTGTATGTTCTTGTAATCTTTTATGTTATCTAAGGACTGTGATATAGTTAAATATATCTATAGATATATAAATATATTTATTAAACAATTCTTTAATAACTAATGCTTTGGGGCTCTGAATGAACTATTCAGGAGACAATAAATGAAGCAATCCCAAGACGGAAGAATAAGTTGTCGTAATCTTCTTTAGTAGAAATATCCCATTTAGAGGAGACTGCAAAAATTAATAAAAATGACAGATTCTTCATTTTAATCGGAATCATTACATAATCAAGAAATAACTTTTCAAACCTATATTCCCCTAGTGAATGTAGTGCAGATTTCTTCACTTCCGTCTTTGAAACCCTAGGAAGCATCGCAAAAGGGAATGTTATTTTAGGAGGCGATTTTAACTTGGTCCTCAATAAAAACCTGGACCATTAAAACCCGCAAGGTAATGACTGGGCAGCCCCGGTTTAATTCCACCCACGTATCGGCAAATCATGCCTGCTCGTCGGGTAGAATAAAGGTACTACCGGTAACTCCGGCCCCCGAACCCCTTATAACAAAATAATTATATTCTTACCCAAATATCCCACCTAAAACTTACACACAAAGTTTCATGAGTCTGGGGTAAAGGGAACATGGAAAGTGGAAAAGCAGGGGTCACTAACTTTTCATGCAATGATACCTGGCCCCTGGCTTATAGTGCTAGGTAGCTGTCAGGGACCTACGGGGCCCAAGGGTAACCAGAGGGCTTAACCTTTATTATATAGCCTGGTTACCCTTGCCTGTCACAAAACCCTCTCTAAAATTCATACTATAACCTGGTTGACACTTGCTCCAGTGAACATTCGATGCACACAATTACAACTGGGGAAGAGGGAACCCGATTGGAGACTGAATGAGGCATTGCAAATAATACCGGAATTATACTCTAAAATCGCGATAGACCTGGTCTGTGTTGAAAAATATACTGGTTCCGTTGCTTCCAACACTGTTCTTTGGAAGGCCCATAAAACCTCGTTGAGCGTTATATTAATAGGCCTAGCTTCAGGGCGTAAAAAAAAAAATTGGGGGGGGTAGAAACGTAAACCTTTAGGCAAAAATGTATACTTTGCTATCTCAACAAAAACGACAAGCTCAGAGTTTTCTCTAAAAAGCTTAAATGAATCAAAAGTGGAATTAAACCTATGTTTAACATCAGCTGCAGAACAATCACTAAAATGAACCAAAACGTGCATTTTTTTGACAAAGCTAATAAGCCAGATTCGATGTTAGCAGCCAAATTATAGGATAAACTGCCCCACGTACAATACATACCAAATTAGACGAAAATCGGGAGTGCTCACCTCTAACACTCGACTCAAAGGCGACGCATTTAAGGGCTTTTATTCCAAACATTATGATGGGGAGGGAGGGGGGAAGTAGTACAAGACATCCACACTGATAAATCCTTTGTAATCAGCTGTACAGCCCATGATCAGTAGTGAGAAGTGTTTTTCTGGGACAGAGCTTCACCATGGAGGAGTTAACTCCTCGTAATTAAAAGCTTGAAATCCTCAAAAAACCCAGGCCCCGATGGGTTATCAAACTTATACTGCAAGAAATTTGCAGGCATCTTAGCACCCCTCACCTGCTAGGAATGTTTAACGTTATACTGTCAGGAGTCTCTTTTTGACCAAACATATGTTAGAGGCGTCGAACTTTAATACATAAAGAGGGTCAAGTTTAAACTAGCAGCTCTAGCTATAGACCTATTTCTTTAATGTTTATGTCAAAATTCTCTAAAAATTGATGGCAAACAGGGTTAACACTATTATCCCTTTGTTAGTTCACCCGGATCAGGTGGGCTTTGTACCGGGCAGGCAAACGGCTAACAACACCCATCGTACAATAGATTTAGTAGACATGGCTTCCAAAGGGGGAGGGAGGGGAAAGGGGCGGAGGGGAAAGGGGCGGGGGGAAGGGATTCCAACAATATTGTTGAGCCTAGATGCTGAAAAAGCCTTCGACTGGGTCGATTGGGCACACATGAGGGCGACTCGACGTTTGGCTTCTGAGGGAACTCCCTGAATGTAGTCTTTCAGGTTCTCTCTTTGATTGCATTTACTCCATCAAAATACATCTTCCTCACTTATTGTACCTGTTCCGGACACTCTGAATCCCCATATGCTCAAGAGAAATGTAAAAAAATAAAAAAAAAATAAAGACTGTACAATCACAAATTACAAAATAAGAAATTAAAAATAAAAAAATAAAAAAGATAATAAGTAGGTGGGTCCTAATTATCCTGTCAGGTGCAGGTGTGCTGGAACTTCCATGTTTAATGTCCTGCTAAAGGGCGTCACAAGCAGCACAACTGGTCCTGTGGCACTCAGATCCAGGACTGAGAAGATGGCTGTCGCTAGAAATCGGCTACAATAGCCCTGAAAAAGCCAATATAACTGCCGACCCAGACAAAAGAAAAGAAAAAAAGAGTCTGGCGTGGCATTGCCCACCTAGGCCAACTCATTGAAAATTTGGGAAATTCGAGTTTGAAATTCACACTAACATCCAAAAGGTCCTCAATGACCCCCTTTTGAGCAATACGGATCTCCTACTGCTTATGACAGACCAGTCTTTCCTATCCTGGTGAAAAGTAGGAGATTATGAGGCTCAAAGACCTGAATGGAGAGTCTGGCCCAAAGCAGTTTGACTATTTCCAAATAGAAAAACACATTCCAAACCGCGATCTTTTCCATGTCTTATAGCCAAGAGCGTTCAATTCTGAAGGTGCTCCTCTCCCCCCTCAAACCCAATTCAGAACTAGAGGAATGAGACACTCAAATGAATCTCTCAACTAAGCCCTTTTTTCGTCCGCAGAATCAGAGGCCGATTTTAGACCAAAATACATGGCTCAATGGTAATCAGACCTTAATGAGGTGCTGGGGAGTGGGGATTGGGAGGATATTTTCAAAGCTATAGTTAAAAGCTCTATGTGTAAGCATATAAAAGAAAAAGCCTATAAGATCCTATTTAGGTGGTACTTTACTCCTATGAGGCTATCAAAGATTGTCCTGGATTACTCACCTCTCTGTTCCAAGGGTTGTGGATGCCTAGCCTCCTTTATTCATGTGTAGAGCTCATCTGGGGATAGTACAGCTTTTTAGTATGCTTTGAGACCACTTTCAGGTTTTCTCCCAAACATACATCCCACTAGACCCATGGCTGTTTCTCCTGAGCAAGACCCTTACAGATTTATCGAGGGCAGAAAACAAGCCATTGTCAAACATAGCGATCGCAACTAGAATAGGAATAGCCTCTCTATGGAAACGAAGAGAGATTCCAACTAGGGCTAGAATCCCAAATTTTATTGCGTTTATTTCCCAGATGGAAAAAATGACATGCATGATAAATGACATACACCTGTGATAGATTTTAGAAGGTCTGGGAACCTTGGTTGGCCTATTCTGCTGTCCCAGGTCTTGACCATCACTAGTTGCTCCTCTTAACTCGAGAACAATGAGAACAAATAGTGTGAGCTCCTTTTTAAGGTTACATTGTGCAATAAGATATGCTTGTGCCCTAATGTTGTATTGCTGTATGTAGGATTATGCAAACACAGGTAGAAAGTGACCCATACAGGTTATAGGATCTCATTGCTCCCCCAAATTATGTTATGCGTCTCTCTCTCCCCCCACCCCCTCTTAATCTGTAATTTTTACTTTGTGTTCAAAAACTTTCAATAAAAATTAAAAGAAAGAAAGGAGTTGGACTTCTACACGAAATGTTAACACAGATAATACAGGGCATAATACAGCAGTGGACAAGTGAGAAGAAACCACCAATGATGTACCATGCATCCTTGCAGAAGTAGCAAAAGCCATAAAATCCATGAAGAATTTGAAGGCACTCAAGGAAGATGGAATGACAACTGAAATCTTGAAATAAGATGGTTAAGTAGGGAAAAAAAATCCTTGCAAATTTCCCCACATGCTACTTGAACAGGAAAACTCCAGAACAATGGAGAAATTCAATTGTAATCCTCATCTACAAGAAAGGAAACAAAGACCCCCCTCAAGAAATACAGATCAGTATACTTCCAAATCACTTACAAATGTTTACGAATATGGGTCATTAATCGGCTACAACAGACCCTGGTCTTTGCCCAGCCAAGAGAAGAAATGAGATCTCACAGTGGATCAACACAATGGACCACATCCAAGAAGACAAGATAAGCAAGATAAGTATCAAAAGGAGTGCATCAGGGAGACACCATGTCACCAAAGCTTTTCTCTGCAACACTAGTTCCGGTAGCCACAAATCAGCTCTGGGGAAAAGAACCTAAAACCGCTTTAGATCAGGGAAGTTCAAAAAAGGTTCAGACTATTTACTAGTGTATCACAATTCGTATTAAATAACTCCTGGTCAGGGAGTGTGCCCAGAACTTTTTCCTTCATCTGAGATAAGTGTTCTGCCTATTCTTGGTTTCCAAGCAGTGCCTTAAGTTGACCAAGTAAACAAAGAGACTAGATTACCCACTGCTTATCTATTTCACACAGCCCAGCATAGACATTTGTTACTAAATGCTATAAGAAACCTTATTAAAGATAATTACATTTGAGAGAGACAGCAATTTCTACACAGCAGTATTCCATAGGCTTAAAACAAGTTATGAGGTGTTAATTTGTAATAAACATAAAAAAGCAATTTAAAATTCATTTAGCAATGCAGAGAATTCAATTTCAAGATATACACTTTATACCTCAAGTAATCTTGTGCACTGTAACCTTGCAGCCTAAAGAATACTGTGTTTTAATATTACTGCAAAATGGTATCAAAGGGTAGCCTGCTGCATAATATGGGTGCAAGGTCTAAAAGGGTTATAGTCTTTTCTTTATCAGAAACCTTCAAGTGTTGTGAAAAAGAAAATCATAGGCGAATCCATCATTCATAAATCTTCCTCACTCTTTGGAGGACACATTTAGGAATGTTAATATTGTAACTATTAAGCCGTGCTTATAGTCCTTGCTACGGCGATGCGATGGTGACGCTGACGTCACTGAAAAAACTAATTCAATTGACATCCAGCGATTGCGACCAAGCCGTCACTCCGCTCCTACTATAAGCGCACGCGATGGATTCAATATATTTGTAAGCGCAGCCTAAGGCCTTGCCCCCGCTGCCTACTACAGCGTCTGCTGTGGCGGACGCTGCGCGCATGAAAGCCCTCCCCGCAATGGCGCCGGGCCCGCTGCGAGGGGGGGCCGCAGCGCTCACGCGAGAGCTACTCCTGCTCTCAATAGAATTGAGAGCAGGACTCGCGTCGAGCGATTAGGCACGCCCCCCGGCGGTTCAGCCAATGAGGGCGAACCTGCCGGGTGACGTCATGGCCGCGCCCCCGTCACTCCTCCGCCACGCCCCCCGGTCTCTCCTCCTGCAGTGAGCTGCAGACCGGGGAATCGGCTGAACGCGCCGCCAAAAGCGCGGGCGCGCGTTACAGCTGAGATACCGGGGCCTTAGCTTAAGGATTGCAAGGAGGCATCTCCTTAATAGCTCCATTTTCTAAGGCTGAGTCCCCGCTGGCGCTGAGCTCGCTATGCGCTTACCTCTGTGAATGGGAATCCTCCCGTTCACGCTCTCGCTGTGCGTGGCCGCACGCTCTGCCAAGCTTTGTGCTTGAGGAGACACTGGAGAGATACTTCCAATGGGAAGAGAGAGGGCGTGTTGTAATGCCCTGTAACTCCAAACATGGGATTTCTAGCCGAGAGAAGTAGAGGAGGAGGAGAAGGGGCAAAAGGGACTGGTGTGGTGTGGGGGGGCAAAAGGGACTGGTGGGGGGGGGGGCAAAAATGAGTGGTGGGGTGTGGTGTGGGGGGCAAACAAAGTGGTGTGGTGTGGGGGTGAGAGAGGAGAGAGGGGAAGGGAGAGCAAGGGGGGAAGAAAGGAGAGAAGGGGGGAAGAAAGGAGAGAAGGGGGGTGTGGCGGTAGGGAGGGTTTGGCCCGGGATTAACGGGGTTACCCCCCAAGGGCCCCCCTCTAACCTCGCCAGGGAGACAAGGGGTTAACTGGGCTGAGGCCCAGAAATGTGATTTTACCCTTGTTATAACCTGTAAATGTATTCTCCCCTGTGTCCCTATCCCATTGTAATGTCTGGGTTAATCAGTACCTGCATAACACACACACTGGGTCATCAGGGGTTAACTGTGTAAGCCCAGTGGGCTAGTTAATGCGTTATCTGTGTATTCCCTTTGCCTCATGGGCCTGCAACTGCCTGTGTCATAGTGTAAGTGATGTCTGGAACATGAGGGGAAAGGGGGGGGAATATTTTAACCTGTCTTGCCTGCCAGCAAGGTATTCTGAGCTGGGGTCTTAGAGAAGAGAAGGTTTTAGCACCCCACATGATAGATGCAGATGGGGGACATATATTTTTGATAAAGTGACTTTTTGCAGTTTGTGGAAATGTCCAGAAACCAAATGGTTTGCCTCATCTGAGTCTAGTCACTTGCCTATGCACGCTTCCTCTCTCCCAGTGCATATCAAAAGAGAGGTGTGATACATTGCCCTGATCAATAGGTAACTGACCTAATTGGTTATGCGAGAAGCCAATAGCCCACTTCAAAAGGTTTTATTGATGGGGCCAGGGGGGGGGGGGCTACCCCCAACAGGATATCAAAAGTGAGTAACTTTATTAAATATAAGAATACTATGAGATGTCCTTGGCTGAAAAGGATAAGAATTACATATGTGTATCCGTTGGATGTAGCCCATCGTTTTGAGGCTAAACATTGTACATTTACCTGTTACGAAATGCCAGATATTAATATCTCTATTAATGTTCATATTACAATGTAATTTTTGGTCTTCCTGCGAGCGTCAGGTGTCACCGGCCGTATTAATATATCTCACCTGACTGTGTGTATAACGGAACCGGATATTTTAATACGTTTATATTTTATGCTTAATAGTGTATCTTAAGGTATGGACAAAGACCCAGAGGAAATTCTTTTGGGCCATAAGGTAGCAGATGGCCCTGGGGACGCCGCTATGTCTAGGATTTAAGTGCTGTTCAAAGAGTTTTATCACCCTCACTGTTTATCCGAAGCCCAAACCAGGGCAGGTCTTACGTGTTCCAGTTAACACCTTTCAACAAAGGTTTTCCTGCCAGAACTCCAAATGGTGAACTGGCTGGCATTCCTGATGTAAATGTGGGGCTTCAGAAATGAGACCCCCAGAGTTCTACTGCGCATGTGCCAACTAGCAGGGGGGCATGGGTCAGAATGCGTTCCCACGTTAGTGAGTGGCTGGAGGTAATTGTAAACCAATCCCCTGTGCTTAAGGTTAAGAATAGAAGGAGAAAGGTTTATAAACTGCTGTCCACCCATATATCTTTTGTCTTCGTTTGCTGAATGATTTCCTGATTGCTGAGAGAAATGCCATGCAATGTCTTGGGCTGATTGCTGGATGAAACTGCCAGTTCAGATGGGACTGTTTTCATTATTTTCATCTTTTAAGTAAGTGTCTATATTTTGCCTGTTATTGTATAATCTGTTGTGTTCACCTTTATCAAGGAATAAATTATATTTATCATATCTTAAGTCTCGTCCCAGTTCAAACCCAGGTATATATATATATATATTATATATATAGTTTTGGTGTAAATTACAGCTTGTCGCAAGCTACCGTGACAGGGGGGAAGAAAGGAGAGAAGGGGGGGAGAAAGGAGAGAAGGGGGGGAGAAAGGAGAGAAGGGGGGGAGAAAGGAGAGAAGGGGGGGAGAAAGGAGAGAAGGGGGGAGAAAGGAGAAAAGGGGGGGAGAAAGGAGAGAAGGGGGAGAAAGGAGAGAGGGGAAGGGAGAGCAAGGGGGAAGGGAGAGCAAGGGGGAAAGGAGAGAAGGGGGGAGAGAAACGAGGAGGAGGAAAGGGAGAGAGGAGGGGAGGAGGAAAGGGAGAGGGGAGGAGGAAAGGGAGAGGGGAGGAGAAAAGGGAGAGGGGAGGAGAAAAGGGAGAGGGGAGGAGGAAAGGGAGAGGGGAGGAGGAAAGGGAGAGAGGAGGGGAGAAGAGGGAGAGAGAGCGCAATGGGGGGGAGAGAGAGAGCGCAATGGGGGGGGAGAGAGAGAGCGCAATGGGGGGGAGAGAGAGAGCGCAATGGGGGGGGAGAGAGAGAGCGCAATGGGGGGGAGAGAGAGAGAGCGCAATGGGGGGGGAGAGAGCGCAATGGGGGGGAGACAGAGCGCAATGGGGGGGAGAGAGAGAGCACAATGGGGGGGAGAGAGAGAGAGCGCAATGGGGGGGAGAGAGAGAGAGCGCAATGGGGGGGGGGAGAGAGAGAGCGCAATGGGGGGGGGGAGAGAGAGCGCAATGGGGGGGAGAGAGAGCGCAATGGGGGGGAGAGAGAGAGCGCAATGGGGGGGAGAGAGAGAGCGCAATGGGGGGGGAGAGAGAGAGCGCAATGGGGGGGAGAGAGCGCAATGGGGGGGAGAGAGAGAGCGCAATGGGGGGGGGAGAGAGAGAGCGCAATGGGGGGGGGAGAGAGAGCGCAATGGGGGGGGAGAGAGAGCACAATGGGGGGGGAGAGAGAGCGCAATGGGGGGGGGAGAGAGAGAGCGCAATGGGGGGGGGAGAGAGAGCACAATGGGGGGGGGAGAGAGAGCGCAATGGGGGGGGAGAGAGAGAGCGCAATGGGGGGGAGAGAGAGAGCGCAATGGGGGGGGGGAGAGAGCGCAATGGGGGGGGAGAGAGAGAGAGCGCAATGGGGGGGAGAGAGAGCGCAATGGGGGGGGGAGGAGAGAGAGAGCGCAATGGGGGGGGAGAGAGAGCAATGGGGGGGAGAGAGCGCAATGGGGGGGAGAGAGCGCAATGGGGGGGAGAGAGCGCAATGGGGGGGAGAGAGCGCAATGGGGGGGAGAGAGCGCAATGGGGGGGAGAGAGCGCAATGGGGGGGAGAGAGCGCAATGGGGGGGAGAGAGCGCAATGGGGGGGGAGAGAGCGCAATGGGGGGGAGAGAGCGCAATGGGGGGGGAGAGAGAGAGCGCAATGGGGGGAGAGAGAGAGCGCAATGGGGGGGGAGAGAGCGCAATGGGGGGGAGAGAGAGAGCGCAATGGGGGGGAGAGAGAGAGCGCAATGGGGGGGAGAGAGAGAGCGCAATGGGGGGGGGAGAGAGAGCGCAATGGGGGGGGGAGAGAGAGAGCGCAATGGGGGGGAGAGAGAGAGCGCAATGGGGGGGGGAGAGAGAGAGCGCAATGGGGGGGAGAGAGAGCACGCAATGGGGGGGGGGAGAGAGAGAGCGCAATGGGGGGGGGAGAGCGCAATGGGGGGGGGGAGAGAGCGCAATGAGGGGGGAAAGAGAGCGCAATGGGGGGGGGAGAAAGCGCAATGGGGGGGGGGGAGAGAGAGCGCAATGGGGGGGGGGAGAGAGAGTGCAATGGGGGGGGCGAGAGAGAGCGCAATGGGGGGGAGAGAGAGAGCGCAATGGGGGGGAGAGAGAGAGCGCAATGGGGGGGAGAGAGAGAGCGCAATGGGGGAGAGAGAGAGCGCAATGGGGGGGAGAGAGAGCGCAATGGGGGGGAGAGAGAGCGCAATGGGGGGAGAGAGAGCGCAATGGGGGGGAGAGAGAGCGCGCAATGGGGGGGAGAGAGAGCGCGCAATGGGGGGGAGAGACAGAGCGCAATGGGGGGGAGAGAGAGAGCGCAATGGGGGGGAGAGAGAGAGCGCAATGGGGGGGAGAGAGCAATGGGGGGGGAGAGAGAGCAATGGGGGGGAGAGAGAGCAATGGGGGGGGAGAGAGCGCAATGGGGGGGGAGAGAGCACAATGGGGGGGGAGAGAGAGCACAATGGGGGGGAGAGAGAGCACAATGGGGGGGGAGAGAGAGCACAATGGGGGGGGCAGAGAGAGCAATGGGGGGGGCAGAGAGAGCAATGGGGGGGAGAGAGAGCAATGGGGGGGGGAGAGAGCAATGGGGGGGAGAGAGAGCAATGGGGGGGGAGAGAGAGCAATATGGGGGGGAGAGAGCAATGGGGGGGGAGAGAGAGCAATGGGGGGGAAGAGAGAGCAATGGGGGGAAGAGAGAGCAATGGGGGGAAGAGAACGCAATGGGGGGGAGAGAGCAATGGGGGGGAGAGAGCAATGGGGGGGAGAGAGCAATGGGGGGGAGAGAGAGCAATGGGGGGGAGAGAGCAATGGGGGGGAGAGAGCAATGGGGGGGAGAGAGCAATGGGGGGGAGAGAGCAATGGGGGGGAGAGAGCAATGGGGGGGAGAGAGCAATGGGGGGGAGAGAGAGCAATGGGGGGGAGAGAGAGCAATGGGGGGAGAGAGAGAGCATTGGGGGGGAGAGAGAGCAATGGGGGGGAGAGAGAGCAATGGGCGGGGAGAGAGAGCAATGGGCGGGGAGAGAGAGCAATGGGGGGGAGAGAGCAATGGGGGGGAGAGAGAGCAATGGGGGGGAGAGAGAGCAATGGGGGAGAGAGAGAGCATTGGGGGGGAGAGAGAGCAATGGGGGGAAATGGGGCGGGAGAGGAGCAATGGGGGGGAGAGAGGCAATGGGGGGGAGAGAGAGCAATGGGGGGGGAGAGAGAGCAATGGGGGGGAGAGAGAGCAATGGGGGGGAGAGAGAGCAATGGGGGGGAGAGAGCAATGGGTGGGGAGTGTAGCAATGGGGGGAGAGAGAGCAATGGGGGGGGAGAGAGAGCAATGGGGGGGAGAGAGAGCAATGGGGGGGAGAGAGGAGCAATGGGGGAGAGAGGCACTGGGGGGGGAGAGAGAGAGAGCAATGGGGGAGAGAGAAGAATGGGGGGGAGAGAGCATGAGGGGGAAGAGAGGAGCAATGGGGGAGAGAGAGCAGGGGGGAGAGAGCAAAGGGGGGAAGAGAGAAAGGGGAAGAGAGCAAGGGGGGGAAGAGAGAGCAAGGGGGGGAGAGAGAGCAAATGGGAGAGCAAAGGGGGGGAAGAGAGAGCAATGGGGGGAGAGAGAGCAATGGGGGGGAGAGAGAGAGATGGGGGGGAGAGAGCAATGGGGGGAGAGAGCAATGGGGGGAGAGAGGCAATGGGGGGGAGAGGAGCAATGGGGGGGAGAGCAATGGGGGGGAGAGAGAGCAATGGGGGGGGAGAGAGCAATGGGGGGAGAGAGCAATGGGGGGGGAGAGAGCAATGGGGGGGAGAGAGCAATGGGGGGGAGAGAGCAATGGGGGGAGAGAAGCAATGGGGGGATGAGAAAGCAATGGGGGGGAGAGAGAGCAATGGGGGGGAAAGAGAGCAATGGGGGGGAGAGAGAGGGAGAGAGGAGGGAAGGGGGTAGAGAGAAAATGGACAGACACACAGCCCCTATTCAGCCAATGACATGCCCCTCCCTAATAGCCACGCCCCTACTCTCTGCTCTAAAAATGTTGCAGGACAGCGATCACTCATGCTTGGAGAACTGGTGACATCACCGCTCTCCAAGCATGAGCGAGCTCAGCGGCAGCGTGTGACTCAGCCTCAGGTGCGGCACCTGCTACATAACTTCATACACAATGTAGCACACAAGACTCCAATACATCAGATTCTTACAAATACAAAATAAAAGTCCCGGGCGCTACAAATGTCCCAGATACCGTGATCCAAATGGAAAGTCCTGGATGAAAAATTCTCAGATGGATGGTACAGGATATTTTCACAGAGTCCCAGGGAGTTGATAATTCCCTTTAACGATGTCCGCAGTGATTCTGGGGAAACATAAGAGGTACACACCAATTGCGCAGTATGCCACTACTCCTGACCCCACTCTGAACCAACGGACAAAGAAACCCTACTTACAAGATAATATCTTGTGCGTTCAAGGGAGAGAATCTGTAACTGTGTCTCTGCTCTGTCTCAGTGTTTCACGGATCCCACGTGACCGGCAGCAGTGATCTCTTATTCCATGCAGCGACCAGCACTCACAGGGGACGTAAGTCAGGCATGTCATGCAGGAACAGAGGATTGACACAATGGTGTAATACGTTTACACTTTATTAAAAAACTCCGAGGAGGAGCCAAGTGTTTGAGCCAGTCCAGCCACCATAGTCGTGCCGATGCTGTGAGAGCGTACCTGCACCGCCCTGCTGCTGACGTCATCGGCTAGGAGTTTCAGAGAACGCCATTCAGGAAGGCTCCCTAGTGTGCATCAGGCTGCAGACAAGTGGCGGACGGCATCCGTGAGTCATATCGTCATCCCCATTTACTGTAAGTGTGGGTGATTTGTGTTTTAAAGTTTTTTAATAAAGTGTAAACGTATTACACCATTGTGTCAATCCTCTGTTCCTGCATGACATGCCTGACTTACGTCCCCTGTGAGTGCTGGTCGCTGCATGGAATAAGAGATCACTGCTGCCGGTCACGTGGGATCCGTGAAACACTGAGACAGAGCAGAGACACAGTTACAGATTCTCTCCCTTGAACGCACAAGATATTATCTTGTAAGTAGGGTTTCTTTGTCCGTTGGTTCAGAGTGGGGTCAGGAGTAGTGGCATACTGCGCAATTGGTGTGTACCTCTTATGTTTCCCCAGAATCACTGCGGACATCGTTAAAGGGAATTATCAACTCCCTGGGACTCTGTGAAAATATCCTGTACCATCCATCTGAGAATTTTTCATCCAGGACTTTCCATTTGGATCACGGTATCTGGGACATTTGTAGCGCCGGGACTTTTATTTTGTATTTGTATTTATTTCACAGGTTGGGAAGATCTGTTTATTAGTTTCTCTGGCAGCTTGTACACCACTTAGAAGTGGTTTTCACTCACATTGAGTGATCACGTTCACATCACCAATTCATTGCCATTTTTCACACTATTGTGAGTTAATTGCACATTGTAGATTAGCGCTTGTTAAGGGGTATTATTGTTGTTTGTATTACATCAGATTCTTACTTTATTCCAAGTGAACGGTTCAATATTCTCACCACACCTTCACCGGGACAAGACTTGTATAGATGAACTAAGTATTAGAATTACACGCTCCACACTGTGCAAAGCATATCACCATATACTGTCAACACAAGAAGAAAACTAAACACAATGTTGAGAGTGGACCGTGGGGTGTGAAGTACAGGCATACCCCGGTTTAAGGACACTCACTTTAAGTACACTCACGAGTAAGGACATATCACCCAGTAGCAAACAGCAGCTCACGCATGCGCCTGTCGGCACGTCCTGAACAGCAATACAGGCTCCCTACCTGTACAGAAGGTGTGCGCAAGCGGGGAGATTATAGAGCCTGTTACAAATGCGTTATTTACATCAGCTATGCACGTATTTTACGATTGCAGTACAGTACATGCATCGATAAGTGGAAAAAAGGTAGTGCTTCACTTTAAGTATATTTTCACTTTACATACATGCTCCGGTCCCATTGCGTACATTAATGCGGGGTATGCCTGTATATGCATTTGTTTAACCCTTTGAGTGCCGGAAGCACCGCAGCACCCGCGTGCCACAGCCCCTCCAGCACCGCACGGTCAAGCGAGATTTTAATTTTATTTTTTACGCGGCCACGTGACCGTGGCGGCTTTTAAACCAGAAACTGCAGCAGTCGTCCTCTACCGTTTCCCTTCAGATCACGTCCTGCGCTCCATGGAAACTCAGGACATGATCCAAGCTACAAAAAACAGACAGCACTCGGCATGCTTTTGAGAGGCAGCCACTGGTTGCAGAGAGTCTCACACAGGGCCCATATCACAGTCAGTTAGAAATTACAGCAGTTGTTTGAAGCCAAAGCCCATCATAACCAGATATGTGCAAGAAAAAGCTAGGCAACATCTGGTTAGAAGATACATATAGAATTTTAAATAAACAATGCTCATGTTTATAACCCTTTGATTTGCCTTTTTTAATATAATAAATCTAAGTTTTTAGGATGTATTTGTCACAAGAAAAATGAATCTTGCAGAGGGATTATTAATTTAATATTGCTTTCAACATGGAGGTTACTTTTCTAATTAGGCCTGTCAAGCCTCTAGATACTTAATGCCACTAGCCATGTAATCACATCAATGCCAAAAGATTACGATAATTCCCCTTAGTCTGATTTTATACTTTAATTCAACAACAGTTGTGTGACCATGAAGCTACGAACATTAAGTAGTTAAATCATTTAGTAATTCCCCTTAGTCTGATTTTATACTTTAATTCAACAACAGTTGTGTGACCATGAAGCTACGAACATTAAGTAGTTAAATCATTTAGCACATGAAGATCTTATTTAGTCCAGCAAATCACCCATCCTTAAATAGGGAAAAGCAGCAATGCTAATGAATTGATTTGCAGGAAAGATTAAATATGCAACTAAGCCAGAGCAGAAACAGTATGGTTTAATACAATTTGATTAGCATGACAATCTGCTGCCCATTTTTTTCAAACAGAATGAACTGGGTACCCTTGCCAAAGTAGGTACTGAAAATCCATTCTGGCAACAGCATTCCACAAGCAATATGTTAACATGTGTTGTAATTGTAAAGCTTTATTTAACATTGGAAGTACTAGAGACCAAGATTACTTTGGATAGTACACACAATCTTTCAAAAAGGTAAGCCACCAACGTAGCTACATCCTCTGTTTAAACACACCCCCTTACATACATGAAATCATTATTTTTTTAATCACATGGAGGGGAAAATTAAAATTTTCACATGACCCAAACAGAACATACTTAAAACATGCTACAAAGAATCCTCTAGTGAATGTTATTGCTTGCATGTAAAAAATCAGTGAGCCCCAATATATGTGTTGTAAAGATAAGAGTACTTAAAAAAAATTTAAAAATGTAAAAAAATAAAAACATTTTCGATATGTAAACAAGTGCTCAGATAAAAGAAAAAAAATCTAAAACAAGAAAATATCAAGCTTGCCAGCATCTACTATAATAGACAAAACAGCTGTGTCAAGCGGCAGAGGGGGAATGTATTAAGCCCAGAATAAGCCAGTTAATATAAAATATTAACATTCAGGTAAACCAGGGGGGCTCAACTCCAGTCCTCAAGATCGGCCTCCAGGTCAGCTTTTAAGGATATCCCAGCTTCAGCACAGGTGGCTCTACCTTTGATTGTGCCACCAGTGCTGGAATATCCTAAAACCCTGACAGGTTGAGGGCAGTCTTGAGGACCGGCGAGACAGACACACACACACACACACACTTTACATATTTTATTGCACCAACAGACTCCTGACCCATTGATATTGGTGACCAGGAGATTGTGCTAAAAATAGTGAAAGTGTGAGCTCTTAACTTATAAAATTGCACAAGTATAGTCATAGAAAAGTGGTACTGGTGAAGGTATGTCAGAAACCTATTTTCAGGGGGGGGGGGCGCACCAAGATTTATTAATTACTGACAAAAATAAATGTATATAATAGGACCTACGTATTGAACATAGAAACCAAATATTTCCATGACGATTGAGATGTCCAAAAATAAATGGAGGAGTTGTGAATGGTCAATCAAGTTTTTTGAGCAGTTGACATAAAGCATGTGGCTATAAATAAGTATTCATTGGCTGCACATCTTATGTAAAAGTAGAGTTATATTCAATTTTCCAAATAATTATTTTTTCAGCAGAGCAAACCACCAAACTTGGTGTAACTTAACTTAAAGCTTCAGCAGAGAAAACAGTGACAAGTGATTCAAAAATAGAAATAAAAACAGTGTTGCATTATCTGAAAACTAAATTAACAAAATGAGAAATATTTAAAACCGGACAAAGATAGTAATATTTATATTGGCTCTCTAATACAGACAGGGTGGGACGAGTCAAGAAAACAATTATTGACAAACACGGTTTCAGAGGCCGCAAGACAATTTAGCTCATTTATTCTAAAAAAAAAAAAAAAACAATGCTAAGGCCTCAATTATACCAGAAACTGTAGAGCGATCGGGTGACTCCGCCGGGCGACATGTGCACATGCAAAAGCGATTTCTAGCACCACTGCATTGAAGACATGACCAGTTCGTTACACCCTGTGCCACACTTCCTCGCGGCCGTTGTCTGTGAAAAACAAAAAGCTCAAATCTCTTTATGAGACAGACACTTTGCAGTTCGTCGCGACGCTTACGTCGCGATTGGTATGTGCGTTTTCATTGGATTTTATTGCTTTGTTTTGCAGCCACGCGGCGTCGCCGGCGATTTCGGGTGTAATCACGGTCTAACCGTGCCAATAGCAAAAGGTTTGTGAGGTTTAGGGAAGCCAATAAGACTTGCATTATTGACAAAATGCTGTTTCCTGGCTGGCCATGTAGGATGGATAGATGCATGTCGGGGATGATCGGATGCATAAACATGGAATCCTGGCGCCTATGTTGTGGTGCTGCTCTGACTGTGACTGACAACACCGCAACCTACCCTGCGGTGCTAGCTGCTTTTCAGCACTGTGCCGCTTAGTCTGGTGGTGGAGGCAGGGTAGGGCGCGACGCAGACTGCTCTGTGACTATACCCACCCTCCTGCTCATTTTTGCCAGTGCAGCTAATATGGCAGGGGAAGTGTTTGTGCGTCAGCGGCACACACAGACACAATCCCCCAAACAATTCAGCCATGCGCCTACTTTTTTTTATATTTTTGTCCACCCCTGATGCACGTACATGTATTTTGATTTGTATAGCACCATGCATGTAGTGTCACTGCAATAATACGTGACAAAATAAGATGACATCATAAGATTACATCATAGGAATAAACGCATCATACATAAAAGTAAAGAATAGGGAAAGGAGTCCCTGTCCCAAAGAGCTTACAATCTAAGTGGAAAGTAGGAAGAACTTACAGAGACAAAAGGAGGATGCTCTGGTAGGTGCAAGTACTTTGAAGCTTCCCAAAGACTTCATTAAAGAGGTGTGTGTTAAAATGTATTTATTTATAAAATATTTTACCAGGAAGTAATACATTGAGAGTTACCTCTCGTTTTCAAGTATGTCCTGGGCACAGAGTTAAGACAAATAATACATGGTTACAAATACAGTTACATAAATGAACAGGGTATACATTATGGGCCTTAGGGATTGATTATAGCAGATGACGCCGAGAGGCAGTGCGTTCTGGTCATGTCACCCTCACGTTGCCGCCGAGAGGCCTCCGATCTTGCAGGAGAGACCGGAAAGGACAGAAGCCAAGCACACAGGGAGGCCTGGCCGTGAGCGCTTCACCCTCATTGCCTGAAACGCTCACGTGACACGGCCATCGCCAGAGAAACACAAATTTGGAAGTCTATTCCCCAGCTGTCTGCGTAGCAGTACGGCGCACCGCGACCATCGCCATCGGTATGAGCACTTTCATTGAATTAATGCAACTTGTTTTGGCGCCACGCGCGTTTTTCGGTATAATCACAGCCTTAGGTCACATTTATAGGGAGCACACACAAATGGCGTCACGCGCGCCTGTCAGCCAAGCGATTTGTGTTCATAGGGTTTGCGCGGCGGGGAGGCGTGGTGGACGCCTCATTGGCCGAACCGCTCACGTGACGCGGCCCCCTGCGCAAAAATAATTTGTAGCTTGAAAATTCTGCCGCGCGGACGCTCTGTATCCCGCCTGCGGGCATTATGGCCGCCCTCATTGACCAACACAGATTTGCTCTCGCGGCGCGCGATGTCGCGGTTACTATAATCGTCGGCTTACCAGGTGGCGAGAGAGGGTGCTAGTTTGATATTGAGGGGAAGGGCATTCCAAAGGTATGGGGCAGTGAGTGAGGAAGGTTTTAGGCAGAAGAGGGCTTTCGACAACAGGGGGAGACAGAAGACATTCTTTAAACAGGAGCGCAAGAGGCGAGCAAGTGCCAGAAATTAGGGCTGAGATGTAAGGAGGGGCAGGTGTGTGTATAGGCTTACAAGAAAGGAGAATTTTATAAGCAATACAGAATATTATTGGAAGCCAGGAAAGCGATTTCAGCAGGAGAGAAGCGGAGACAGATTTAATAGAGATTGAAATGAAATTAGCAACAACCTTTAGGATAGATTGTAGGATTGCACCTTAAATTATCAATTTAGTCACTGCAAAGTTTCCAAGTTCTATTTACCTTGAAGCACCTACATCTACAGGGTAACAGTCAGTATTACTATACTAGATATATACAGAACACCTCTCACATTCTAGCAAAATAACTAGAGAAAGACAACTTGCGTTACAAGAGGAAATGTATTTTAAAAAAAATATGTTATGTACAGGTAGTCCTTGCTATCCAACATTTCACTTTACAACGAATGGCATATCCAACGCTTTACAATGCAACCTTATGGGCCGTTTTTCGACGCCTGAATGCGTTATCCAACACTCACCGCCACTGATTAACATGGGACTCACTTTACAACGGTTTCACTATCAAACGCTACTTCCAGAACTGATTCTGTTGGATAACCGAAGACTGCCTGAATAGCACACAAACATAACACTGACACCACAGCCCACAACGCCTCTCTCATGGTTAAGCTGTAAAAAAAATTAAAAAAAATATGTATATTTTATAGAATACAAATGTTATGGTTCCTTAAAGATACATCTCCTATGTTGCAGGGTTCCAAAACAGTATAACTTTATTTGTGACAAAAAACAAGGCGTACAAGATTAATTGAGATATCTAACACGCTGCATTCCCATACACTAAAAGCAATGAAGTACAAGCTTAACATTTGCTCAGTGCATATCAGAGGACATGCTTGAAACCAATTCCAGCTATTCGCATAATTTGTAGCTTGTGTATTCTCACTTATCTTGATTTGTTGAGCCGCAATTTGCATGGTATTAAACAGTCTGCATTGCTATATAATTTCTCCAAAGACCAAAGTATTTTGTTTAATGGAAAATGATTACACCTTTGTTGGAGCTAACAAAGTACTTGGGAGCAGCCTCAAGATTTCAGTTAATTACTATATCTGTATTGTAAGCGTTAACAATTGAGGCTTTTAAAAATAAAAAGTTAAACAAAACAGCACATACACAAACACCCCGATCCCCAATGAAAAATGGCTTGTTCGCTATTTAAGTTTGCCAGGACACAGCAAATGAACTCATTCCAACTATTCGCACGCTGGGGAGGGATAAAGGAAAGAGTACACCGAGCAGTTTCATTTGTTCTCTGGGAAGAGATTGCTATTTGTTCAGGATGCCAGAAGCAATACGCTCCCAAACAATGTAATCAAGCATATTTATTATATCAATAATTGATATTGTAAGATGTATCCATTGCTGCTGTGGGGAAAAAGATTGATGGTGTGCTTAGTGGGAATTAACACTGATTTAATGCGTTCAATGTTGAAAGTCATCGTCTGTCCCCGCTGGAGGAAAAAAAAATAAAAAATAGCCTTTACGTTTTATTTCAGTGTAGCAATGAAGATTTCAAAAGCATATTGGGAACTCAGCAAGGCTTAGCAAACACCAGGTGTTAAATGGCCCAAGGGAGAACATTGTGAGGCCGCTGCACTCAGTAATGTGACAGGTGGAGGAAGCATCGCGAATAAGAGCTTTTATTTTGTAGCCTTTTTTTCTAAAGAGGGCTAAAAATCATTTACCTTCCAAAGATGTGCGCTCTCTTTCTGGATCCCCAAGGCTTCCTTCTAAATGGATCTAGTCTGCATCATCTAAATTGAAGGCGTTATTTACAGCATGTCAGTGAGATACGCATAGACCCCTCTTTGACCACAAGCAACTCTAATCAGATCCAACCTTTACTCAGGTCCCAGGATACTTGTTGGGTTACCCACAGCTTATGTCAGAGTGATACGGACTGATAACAGTCCATCTTCCAATACCAATTTTTGACCTCCCTGTGACCATTTTATTTTATTACTACTAGTAGATAAAATTACAAACATCTTAGTGACAAGGAGAATTGTCAGAGCTGAAAAGAACTAGCACCACAAGACAGGTACGTGACAAAAACATTTGTAACAAAATGAGAAAAAAAATCACTGACCAAGCCGTTAGATATTCTGAGAATGTTCATTCAACTGCAATCCGGGTGCTACAATATATTGAGCAGACCGGCAGTCTCAATTACAGGCCACACCATCAGGTACAGAGAGCAGGGAATGTGACCAAGGCTACAGTGTTAAATGTGCTGTCCAGCCCCCTTGATGACGTAGATCAGGGGTGCGCAAACTTTTGTCTGTGCCCCCCGCCTGCTCCCATCCCTCCCCCCCCCCCCAAATACCTTTTCTCCGGCGTTTTCTGACATCACGACGTCATGCGACCACACGATGCCATGGCAACGCAATGTCGTGACCCTCGTGGCGTCATTTGCCGTCGGAGACAAGGTAAGGGACTTCGAGACCTCGCACGCTCCCTACATTTCATTTAAATGTTGTGGGGATGAGTATGAGGCTTCTGTAAGCGCCACTCCCCCAGTTTGCGCACCCCTGACATAGATGACCAAATATGATCCTGTGGTATCCCCTTTATGATGTAGACACCCATATGCCAGCATCTAAGTAATCCAGGGGGTTGGACAGAACGGAGACTGCTTCTCCCCTTCCTAGCTGCTGGGGACAGCACACGGAAATGGAAACTGAAACAGCTGGGCTGCTCCTCCACAAGGTTGGTATCAGTTTCTCTCCTCAGCGGATGGCCCATTAAGTGAAGTATTAACACTGATGGGATACCATTCAGAAGCATGGACCCCCGCGCAGCGTACGGCTACGCTTATACAGCCGGCGACGTCACCGTCACGATGATTTGTATTTGAAGTTTAGGCGACGTCGCTGGCAGCAAGGCCAGCGACGTCATAAAAGGGGAGGGCAGAGGCACGGAGAAGCTCCAGATTGGCCGCAAGAGGAGACTGTCGGAAAAAAAAACAAATATTAGTGACTACCAGATTTCTGGTAGCACTGTCGCTCCGTCGCGTGCACTATAAGCGCCAGCAACAATGCATTTGTTTTGCTGCGACGCGACGGCACGTCGCCGGCACTATAAGCGCAGCCTTTGCTCTCCCAGGCTGCAAACCTACCTGTTTTGGCCGTGAACAGGCCACAGATTTCAGCGGCACGAAAATAATAAGTCTTACTACATCTGTACTGTGACAAGGTAAATCTTGCACTTCTGGAACCATTCAATGTGGACAAGTACATTTTGATCTCTGGTTTAATAACCTAACCAAGAAATGGCAAACCAACGAGGGGAAAAAAAGTTTACATACTCCTTTGCAGAATTCAAAAAGTGGTTTATGGGTGTTCAGAATAGTAATAGGACCAAGAGATTCAACAATAAAGGATAAGTAGGGGAAGGACACCTCCTGTGGCGCTGAGGAATGGTTTAATTGTGATTGTAGACAAAGTTCTTTTCTTGATGGATTCCTCAAGAGAAAAAGAGAAAACAAGCATACACACTGCAATAGTGCATTACCCAGGGACAACTAGGATGTATAAAGAGAGCAATTTTAATACAATATTAAAATACAGTATAACATAAAATAAAAAACAATTGATTACACTAAAAATACAAAAATTTATACTAAAAAGAATTATACTAAAAAGAACTATCTGTGCCTTGGCATAAGAACCAGATGTCTTGAAACTTGCTCCGTTTGGTGTAAAATTGGAAACCTACTCACCAAAAGTGACTAGGACATAAGCGTTATTGAAATGGTCTTATCAGCATATGGGACCGCTTGCTGCGAGGTGAAATTGCGTCAATCCACGGAAGAGGATCTCCTTTTCTGCTCGGGTGTCTGCTTGCTGCACACTGCTTGCTGCTTTCTCCCAGAGTTCAGCCGATCAACTCCTCCTGTGACGTCACCGCTTGTTCTCCACAGCTACGGTGTCTCAGTAATGCCAAAAGACCTCCTACATGTGTCCATACTCATATATATATATACCCTTTCCTTAATTCATGTTAATAATTGACTAGATGACTCCTAATTGAGTGGAGAGGAGTCATCTAGTCAATTATTAACATGAATTAAGGAAAGGGTATATATATACGAGTATGGACACATGCAGTAACTATCCCTGAGGAAGAAACCCACTATTAGGAGTTTTGAAACATGTAGGAGGTCTTTTGGCATTACTGAGACACCGTAGCTGTGGAGAACAAGCGGTATACATCCTAGTTGTCCCTGGGTAATGCACTATTGCAGTGTGTATGCTTGTTTTCTCTTGCGGAATCCATCAAGAAAAGAACTTTGTCTACAATCACAATTAAACCATTCCTCAGCACCACAGGAGGTGTCTTTCCCCTACATTACCAAATCTGGGTAGGAGATTCCAGATTCACTTCTTTGGGCAGCTCCAGGACTACCTTGGACTCTATATCACAGGTTTTTTGTAATTCATTGTTTGCATGAGCGCTATTGTTCACCTTTATTTGCACTAAATAAAGGATAAGAAATTAATCAGAAAAGAGATTTTCTCTTGCATGGAGTGGGTAAAATGTAGGATTAGTGAGATGTTCTGCATTGATTGAAGGTGATTTCCCTGAAGGAGAAAGTGAAAGGGGGTAGTCCTCAACACTGTTGCCTCAATGAGAGTGCTTCATATTGTAATCTTCAATAGACAATTGCTCTCTTTGTTCAATATAACCAACTATAGAAAACTTAGAAATCCTTAGCCACTCCTAGGGCATATTCCTGTTCTTGTAGGCGATCAGCTGCATGTAGCCAGGTCCAGATGAGTAAAAAGAAAAAAGCAGCACACTGCCTAAAGGGAGCCAGGTTTAGAAAAAGTATAACAAAATCTTTATTGAATAATAAAAAAACATCACCCATAGGTGGTGTGCAAAACTCCTACAAGTTTCCCACTGCCCTCTGCGCTTTATCAAGGAATCCTATATCGGCACTCCTTGATAAAGCACCGAGGGCGGTGCGGAATGCGTAGGTTTGCACACCTCCTGTGAGTGATGGGTTTTTTTTTTTTTTCATTCAATAAAGATTTTGTGATATTTTTTCTAAACGTGGCTCCCTTTTGGCTGTGCGCTGCTTTTCTCTTTACTGTGAGGAATTGCCATTTGGAGGTTCTGTCGCCTTAACCCTCACCTGTCTGTCAGGATCCAGTGGCACTCAAGGAGGGCATCTCAGCGCCGGTACTCATGCGCGGCACGCGGGCAATGCACGGGCTCCGTCGGGCTCCGCGATTCCCGTGTCCAGGGTGCACTCTCCTACCAGCAGCATTGACTCGCAGTGCACGCTCTCACCAATGGTCTGCGGCCTGCGTCTCTCGGTCCCGCCCCGACGTCAGAGCTACACTGCTCAGCAGTTCCACGCGCTGCTCCTCTGTCTCCGCGGGTCCCGCCTCGGGTCTCCGCCCCCATACTGATGCGGGTGCCGTGGCGCGCGACCAGGTCTGCAGCATGATGCGCGGGTTACACACGCTCTCTATAGGCCCCACCTCTACTTCAATCGGCTGTGTAATAGGCTGCTGGATCGTGCAGGTGCGTCCTATCAGAGAGGGCACTTCTGCTTCCTAGATGTCTCCCATTGGTGGAAGGTCCTTTAAATACCTTGTCTGAACTCTCCTTCTTTGCCGAGCATAACTTCTGTTTGTGACGCTGAATCTCACTGCATCCTGCCTGTCTGCCTGTCTGCCTGTCTGCCTCTTACCTTGCTGCCTGACCCTGCCTTGGACTTTGTGATACTCTCCTGCACTGACCCTGGCTTTGGAATACGACGACCCTGCTCTCTCCTGCACTGACCCTGGCTTTGGAATACAACGACCCTGCTCTCTCCTGCACTGACCCTGGCTTTGGAATACAACGACCCTGCTCTCTCCTGCACTGACCCTGACTTTGGCACTGCGACGACTCTACTCCCTCCAATCCTGACCCCGGCTACGTACCCCAACGATCCGCTACTCTCCGCTCCTAGAGCCGACAAGTACCACAATTACGCTGTCTTCTATAATCCCGACCTGGCTTGCAAGACCATCCTACACTCTAGACGCGCCCTCGCGGTTGTGGTCGGCGTTCTATATCAATCCCTACCTCAGCCCCGCCTCGTTTGTGGCGAGCTGCGCATTACATTTACTCATCCTTTGCAGAATGTTTACATTTGTCCACTCACCTTTTATGCAGAAAGGATAGCCACCTCACTGATATCACTATAGGGAGGTAGAAGGGTGTATATATTGACCCTCCTAATGCTCTGGATGCAGGTTGCTGGGAGTTCTGCAGAGGGCCTCACTCTGAGTCTATGTAAATCTGTTTAAGTGTATAGATTAATGTATTAAGTATGTCCCATCACCATTTGTTTTCAGTTAAGGAATATGCCCTATATAGTTAGCGCCTACAGTAATGGCCAAATATTTTTCTCCTTCAGGAAGAGGAGTAAGCATTACTTAATAGGATCTCAGAGTAGTAGTTCTGGACAATAAATCGGATCGTCCCCACCGGAAGAGCCCAAGTAAACTCCCAATATGCATGGACGAGTTATGCATTACACAGAGTGATGGGATATTGATCCCCGAAGACATTATTCCACCATAGGCCCACTGGAGATGGGGCATTACGGACGCTATGCAGAAGATTGTCAATCTAACTATTACTACGGGAATTAATCACAAGTACCTCCCCAGCGCAGGAATGGAGCTACCAGGGGAAGAAGCACAGAGTAACCATATTATTTGACACCCATTAATGTCTGAAGTGAATTCTATTTTATATGGAAGATTATCAACAGATGTGAATAAAGTACTTTTTTATTTGTTCTCCCATTCTCTGAGTAGCACAGTTTATTTGGGGCTCCTGTCCAGAAGACTCACTGCACCATCATCTGAAGTTACCCATGCTCAACCTATGGGTGTGCAGAAAATGCACAAAGGGAAGATCATGTTATTGCTCTATGGGTGTTGGAAGAATGTGCTATATTGATTCACTACACAGAGGAAGCTACTTATAGCGACTGGTGGCTTTTTCTGGTACCCATAGCTTGCATGCATGTCTGTTTATATAGCGCCATTAATGTACATAGCGCTTCACAGCAGTAATACACGTGACAATCATAGAAATAACAAATAACAGATCCTGGGAATAAGTGCTTCAGACATAAAAGTAATGTTTCGAAAGAGGAGTCCCAGCTCCGAAGAGCTTACAATGTAATTGGTAGGAAGAACATACAGAGACAGTAGGAGGGCGTTCAGGTAAGTACATCTGCAGGGGGCTAAGCTTTATGTATCGTGTATAGTATTAGCCACAGTGCTATTCATATGCTTCTTTAAGCAAGTGTGTCGTAAGGTGGTTCTTAAAGGTGGATAGAGAAGGTGCTAGTCGGGTATTGAAGGAAAGGATATTCCAGGGGTGTGGGGCAGTCAGTGAGAAAGGTTTAAGGCAGGAAAGGGCTTTATATACAAAAGGGGGTAGAGAGAAGGCATCCTTGAGCTGAACGCAAGAGTCTGGATGGTTCAAAACGAGAAATTAGGGCTGAGATGTAGGGAGGTGCAGAAAAGTGTAAAGCTTTAAAAGTGAGGAGAATTGAGTGTGAGATGCTGGATTGGATAGATGCCTAGTCACTTGAGAAAGACCTATTGGTCGAAACGTTGTGTGGCACAATAAATTTACATTATTTAGAAAACCGTGGGAGCGCTGGATAATTCTTTCCTGAGTACACTTTGGAATATACCTGGCAGGTACTTCCTTGAACCAGCAGCACCGGTAAACTGTATACTTAAATAATTTTGTGGAGTGCAGCTTAACCCCCCTTTAAATTGGATTTGATAGGAAGCCAGGAGAGTGATTTCAGCTATTCTGGCAGCTGCGTTTAGGATAGATTGTAGCGGAGACAGGTGAGCAGCAGGAAGGCCGGACAGAAGGAGGTTACAGTAGTCAAGACGGGAGAGAATGGAGGGCATGCTTGGAAACAAAAAGCTACCACCTTAGTGGTGGTTATGATGTCCAATGACTAATAGTAGTAGTCTAGATTTGTTTGATTTTACTTTTGCAATACCCATCACCTCACATTACTGTAAAGACAACAAGTCATGAAAAGGTAGTTATGCTACATATCAGGTAATGCTATCAAATGGGGGTTAAGACATGTTGCTGCACTACTTTTCTTATCAGGTCAGAAAGAGAGAGAACCTGATCACTCATTGCTTTTTCACCTCCATCTGCCTTTCCTCGCAGCGTATAAGGGGCTTATGCGTTAAGGTCTGCTGCAGGTTCAAACACCAGATGAAAGTTAACACAGGAGGTGTGTTGACCCACAAGAGACCTGAATTCATCACTAACCAAGAATGCACATCTAAATTGTACACAATGTTTAAATGAGAACAACAACTTCACAATATCAGCCAAACACATACAGAGATCACGCACCTTTATATTCAACACCTTTCTTATTTAATACCAGTTTCTGCTCATACTCTGTGTAATCCTTTATAAACACATGGATTTTTGTATTCATACAACACGCACTGTATACGCTGTATAACTCGCAGTTGAAGCCAAGACAGGGACAAACAGTAAGGGTGTATGTACATTTTCAGTCGACCCGTCTGTGTGGTTTATATTTTACATTTCTTCATTCAATAATGCGTTATAAAAGTTTCCCAAGCTGTGTTAGGATAACCACTGTAGCTGCAAAGTGGTAGTACAGACGCATGCAGCTCAATCCGAATTCAATTTTGTGAAAAAAGTAACACATTGCTGTCTGAAACACTGGATCTGCTACTTAGGCCTGTTTGACTAATGACACCACCATAATTACTTGGTTGGCTTATCTCTGTTCTTTTGTTAACAATGTTAATGACTACACAATGTTCTGTCCTGATAAGATAATTTGCTGAACTTGTAAAACCATTTGCTCACCATGGAAACATTCATGGTTTCAAAATATTTTCTAATATTTTGCCTTTTCTTTTTCTAAAGCTGCAGATGAGCTACCCTTCACTTACATTTGTTATGGGAAACAGCAGGGGACATTAAAGAAAATCGTGTGAACTGCAATAAATCCCTACATTTAATGGGAGAAAGGCAATTATAGGTATGATATGCAAGAGTATAGATACATTGCCATGCACATACATTGCATAGGGCTTTCTATTTCTGTACTATTGTGATAAACAAAAAAACAAGACGATTCAAGTCTAAAACCTCAAAGCCAGTGGTAACTGAAGGCTCTCAAGTGTTGCTAATGCCATGTTTCTAACTGCATACCAGACAGGTGACACGACTTCCCCTCCCAAAATAATTCAAATATAACTGCAGAAATGTAGCCGGTGCCAGACACAAATCAGTGATTTGACGATTACAGCCTCCACTGAATAGCGACAGTTTGCAGCTATGGTATTTGGGGACATGTACATACAGCAGTGATGATAATTGGGGGGGGGAAATACCTAGTATAGTTGTGCACCAGCAGTTTACACAGTAGTATAACTAATAAGAACCAACATAACACAGCGGTTCTCAATTAGTAGCCGTAGAGTACTTTGCCATTCATTTTAGGCAAATCTCTGCAAACTGTGCATTTTCTTTACTGCTAAAGTCTGCCTTTAAAACAGAAGTTACACACACGTACTAATGACGAGAGCTAAGACTAAGGCCCTGCTCCCTCAGTCAGCGCGCCCGCACTGCATGCAGGCAGCGCGCTGACAGGCAATTGACCGTTACCTGCGGTCTGTAGGGAGCGGGAGCGGGGGGTGGTTTGAGCGGGGGGGGCGTGGTTTGAGCGGGGGGGGCGTGGTTTGAGCGGGGGGGCGTGGTTCGAGCATGGGGCTCTCCGTGCTGTCCCCCCCTTCCCCGTCGGTCCATCCGTCCCCCCATGGGTACTGAGCACTGGGGTGTGTGGGGGGGACAGCAACCCATCACTGGGTGAGACGGTTTTCGCGCGGGGAAGGGGGGGGGGGTGCGGGGAAGGGTTAATGGACTGGAGCAACGTTTAATACAGGTCTGTGGCAGGGGAAGAGTTAGTGGAGCAACCCCCCCCCCCCCCCATATCCCACCCATCTGCTGCTGACCGCAACCTCCCCAGCACTCGCAGCCTGAAACGGGCACCGGAGCTTTCCTCCTCCCCCTTGCCCCATCATTAGCTCCCTGCCGCACCACGTGACGCGTCGCCGCTTGGGATCACGATCCTCGTGTATCCCCTGCTGGCTGACGTGTTGCAGTGCGCAGCGAGCCTTGCAGGGAGGGGGGACTGGGGCCGGCTTTGGAGGAACTCATGTCCGGTGAGTGACGCGCACGCGGCCGCCGTCGGAAGCAGCGTGACCCCGGCCTAAGTATGGTGCTCCTCCGAGTGATTAACATTAAAGCAGACAGAGTGATATGGGAAAGTTTGAGAAGCCCTTGTGTAGCACCCAACCCTGCCTCACCTACTAGTAGTAACGAGAACAGTATTTCATACTGGCTGCTAAATAAAGATAGGTTTAGGCAATAACAAAACATTTCCTTCAATAACAAAATTAAGAAATGTATCATAATAATTAGTGTGATAAATATCTGTTGAAAAGGAAGCAGAGAAAAAGAACAAACAATAAAAACAGAAGACTTCAATAAATCATTTTTGAAAGCATATGTTCATGTTAATAAATGAAGATATTTAATTAACATTTATTACAAAATGGAAGTGTTTTTTTAAAGGAGCTATCCAAGCAATATGCTACATGTGTTTTTTTTTTTAATAAATCCGTTCTGTAGTATTAAATACTAGCTACTTTTTCTTTATTTTAAAATTCAACTCGTAATGCCATTTTTAATCTTTTGATTTAAATAGCAGTCTTTAGCCACCTCCCCAGCAGTGCAAGATCTTTGTAACACATTCCTGTTTGGAATAATGTGTTGCCAATATTCCCAGCAGTTTGAGCTGCAAACTGTAACAATAGATAATGTTACCTTAGTAATATAAGAATACATTATTGCTGCCTAGTTGCAGTGGCTGAAGGATTGATTGAAACTGAAAGGCAGTCATTTAGTGAACCCTGGGAAGCAGTATCTTTGCTGATCTTTCAGCAGCTTAGGTAATTCGTTCTCAATAAAAACGTAATCAAATGCTGCACATATTAAAACAAGAAAAATATATTGATATATATATTACTTAAGCTGCTTGTATTGCCTGGGGGAGGGGAGGGGGGGGGGCAGACAATGTATGACAGGGGGAGGGGGGGAACAGGCCTGGGGGAGGGGGGGTGGCATGGGGGAGGGGGGGAGGCATGGGGGAGGGGGGGGAGGCATGGGGGGGGGGGCATGGGGGGGGGAGGGGACAGGCCTGGGGAGGGGAGGGGGGGCAGACCATGTATGACAGGGGGAGGGGGGGGAAGGGACAGGCCTGGGGGAGGGGGGAGGGGACAGGCCTGGGGGAGGGGACAGGCCTGGGGGAGGGGGGAGGGGGGAGGGGACAGGCCTGGGGGAGGGGGGAGGGGACAGGCCTGGGGGAGGGGGGAGGGGACAGGCCTGGGGGAGGGGACAGGCCTGGGGGAGGGGGGGGGAGGGGACAGGCCTGGGGGAGGGGGGGGAGGGGGCAGGCCTGGGGATGGGGGGGAGGGGACAGGTCTGGGGGGGGAGGGGACAGGCCTGGGGGAGGGGGGGAGGGGGGGAGGGGACAGGCCTGGGGGAGGGGGGAGGGGACAGGCCTGGGGGAGGGGGGGAGGGGACAGGCCTGGGGGAGGGGACAGGCCTGGGGATGGGGGGGGGGAGGGGACAGGTCTGGGGGGGGGAGAGGGGACAGGTCTGGGGGGGGGGAGAGGGGACAGGTCTGGGGGGGGGGGAGAGGGGACAGGTCTGGGGGGGGGGAGAGGGGACAGGTCTGGGGGGGGAGAGGGGGACAGGTCTGGGGGGGGAGAGGGGACAGGTCTGGGGGGGGGAGAGGGGACAGGTCTGGGGGGGGGGAGAGGGGGACAGGTCTGGGGGGGGGAGAGGGGACAAGTCTGGGGGGGGGGAGAGGGGACAGGTCTGGGGGGGGGGGAGAGGGGACAGGTCTGGGGGGGGGGAGAGGGGACAGGTCTGGGGGGGGGGGAGAGGGGACAGGTCTGGGGGGGGGAGAGGGGACAGGTCTGGGGGGGGGGAGAGGGGACAGGTCTGGGGGGGGGGAGAGGGGACAGGTCTGGGGGGGGGAGGGGACAGGTCTGGGGGGGGAGGGGACAGGTCTGGGGGGGAGGGGACAGGTCTGGGGGGGGGGAGGGGACAGGTCTGGGGGGGGGGAGGGGACAGGTCTGGGGGGGGAGGGGACAGGTCTGGGGGGGGGGAGGGGACAGGTCTGGGGGGGGAGGGGACAGGTCTGGGGGGGGAGGGGACAGGTCTGGGGGGGGAGGGGACAGGTCTGGGGGGGGAGGGGACAGGTCGGGGGGGGGAGGGGACAGGTCGGGGGGGGAGGGGACAGGTCTGGGGGGGGAGGGGACAGGTCTGGGGGGGGAGGGGACAGGTCTGGGGGGGGGAGGGGACAGGTCTGGGGGGGGAGGGGACAGGTCTGTGGGGGGGGAGGGGACAGGTCTGTGGGGGGGGAGGGGACAGGTCGGGGGGGGGAGGGGACAGGTCGGGGGGGGAGGGGACAGGTCGGGGGGGGAGGGGACAGGTCGGGGGGGGGGAGGGGACAGGTCAGGGGGGGGAGGGGACAGGTCTGGGGGGGGAGGGAGGGGACAGGTCTGGGGGGGGGAGGGAGGGGACAGGTCTGGGGGGGGAGGGAGGGGACAGGTCTGGGGGGGGGAGGGAGGGGACAGGTCTGGGGGGGGAGGGAGGGGACAGGTCTGGGGGGGGGAGGGAGGGGGACAGGTCTGGGGGGGAGGGGCAGACGGTGTATGACAGGCTGGGGGGAGGGGCAGAAAGTGTATGACAGGCTAGGGGGGAGGGGCAGACAGTGTATGACAGGCTGGGGGGGAGGGGCAGACAGTGTATGACAGGCTGGGGGGGGAGGGGCAGACAGTGTATGACAGGCTGGGGGGAGGGGCAGACAGTGTATGAGAGGCTGGGGGGGGAGGGCAGACAGTGTATGAGAGGCTGGGGGGGGGGGAGGGGCAGACAGTGTATGAGAGGCTGGGGGGGGGGAGGGGCAGACAGTGTATGAGAGGCTGGGGGGGGGGAGGGGCAGACAGTGTATGACAGGCCGGGGGGGAGGGGCAAACAGTGTATGACAGGCCGGGGGGGAGGGGGCAAACAGTGTATGACAGGCCGGGGGGAGGGGCAAACATTGTATGACAGGCCTGGGGTGTTGATGGTATGATGAGGGGCAAATGTAGTGAGAAGGGTTACGTTTTTCTCCATTACTTACAAATTTAGAAATCTTTCTGTCCCCCTCATCTCCCGCCTGCCCCGTGGGATCTGGATACGGCGCCCGGCCCCTGGGAGGGCTCCTCGCTTGCGGTTCATTTTCCCTGCCCGGGACAAATCCATAACACGAGAGAATAACAGGAATCAGACGCCACAGAGTCAGGGAGTCTCCGGGAGGAGGGCGCGGTGCCTCCTGCGTGCAGCTCGGCCACCTTCCCGACTCACACGGGATTAAGGGAATCGGATTATCCCCCCGGAGAGGAGGAGGAGGAGGCCGCGGCGACGCACGCACTCCGGAGCTCGTGCCTGTCTGACGCTGCCCTGCTGCAGTCGCACGGGGGGGGAACTGACAGTTGGCTGGAATAACGTCCAGTTCGAAGTCGCCGCCTAACCGAATGTTCCCGCCACTACAGCTCCGCCCACCACGATGACGTCCCAACCAATGGGACAGCACGGCGCTATGAGCTGAACCTGAAGACTGGGAAAGATGGGTCACGTGAATTTGCGTGAAGCACATGGCGGCCATCATTATATCTGGCATAGAGACCCTCCTAGGTGCTTGGGGTGCTCCTGTAATTATCCATTCAGTGTGCGCTTCCCGCAGCGATAACATGACATTGTGTAACACAATATTAACCTGCCACGTTTCAATCTAAATGGAAGGCGCACATATTAAACTTTTGAGACGGGTATATGCATAATGTGAGCTATAAGCATACAAATACCTACAATAACATGGTTGCAATATTATATCTGGGCCATTGATCAAAGTAAAATCAGATTACAAGTATTGGGAAGCAAAAAAAAAATTGCGCTTTTTTTTCTACATTAGTAAGTAATTGAGGAGCTTCCAAGAAAGTGACAGCTCGTGGTGACTGAGGCATTGTTTTTGTTTTTTTCTTTCATATAGCTCTTTTCTCCCAATGGAACTCAAAGTGCTTCACAATTAAAGTACAGGCAGTCCTCGGTTATCTGACACAATGCGTTACTCTAAATGGCGTTGGATAGCGGAACATTGTAAAGCGAAACACGGTTTCCCCTCAGGAACACTGTTTAAATGAAAGGTTCCGTTCCTGAAGGCATTTTTAATGCTAAAATACACAAAATATTTTATGCAGAAAATAAGATATGCAGCACACCCATAAATTATATAGTGCATATACTGTATTATATATATATATATAATATAACATAATATATTATATAAAAATATAATATATTATATAGTATAATATATATTAAATACACATAAACAACGTTGCAAAGCGTCGTAAAAGCGTTGGATAATCCGTTTTGGCGTTGTAAAAATGAACATAGGTATGCATTGCATAGCGTTGGATAAGCCATTCGTTGTAAAGCGAAGCGTTGTAAAACGAGGACTGCCTGTATAGTGCACAGTATGTAGCACAAGAATTTTGCAGACACAGCCCCTGCCCAAATGAGTTTACAATCTGTTTTGGGTGCCTGAGGCACAGGGAGATAAAGGGATTTGCACAAGGAGCCAGGGCTGCAAATATATTTTGTGGGGCCCAGGTCAGAGCTTCGCCTGGCCCCCTCCCCCATGTGTCAGCGGCCTTGCGAACCCTACCCTTTCACACCTTTATTTCTCTCCCTGCTCTATCTCTCACTCTTCCCTCCCACCCACCCACCCCCCCCCCCGTTCCTCCCTCTTCACTTCCCTCTCATACATACCCTCTGTTACACATCCTCTCTTCTCTCCCCCCACTCTGCTATTACTCAATGACCCCCTCTCACTCAAGCTTCCCTTTTCTCACACTGATTTTCCCCTCCTCCACTGGCCCCACACAAAATTTCCCCCAATACCCATACAATTCACCCTCCCACACTGCGCATACTACCCCTCCCTCCCCCAATACACACACAATACCCCCTCCCAATACAAAACTACCCCTCCCAGATGCAAACACCCCCCCACCAGATAAAAACACCACTACTGCCCCCCAAATACAATTCCCCCCTCCACAAATACACCCCCTCCCCCTACAAATACACTTACAACCCCCCCAAAATACACTTACCACCCTCACAAATAAACTTACCACCTCCCCAAATACACTTACCACCACCCCCTCCCCCCACAAATACACTTACCACCCTCAACAAATACACTTACCACCTCCCACAAATAACACCCCTCCCCCCAAATACACTTACCACTACCCCCCACAAATACATTTACCACTTACCTCTGGTTGCCACCGCTGGCCCCGGCTCTCCCGAGCTGCTGCCTCATCCCACGCGGGCCTCTCTCTTCCGCTGGTGGGCGCCAGAAGCTGAGCCTGACTTGTGGGTGTACCCAGGTTGGAGAGAGAGTGGCTCGGCGTGGGAAGAGGAGGCAGCAGCTGGAGAGAGCGGGGAGCCAGGCCCGGGCCCTTAGCTGCTGCCTCATCCTAGGCTGGGCCCCTTTCCAACGGGTGCGAGCTGAAAGCTGCACCCGAAAGTCAGACTCAGATTCCGGCACACAGGTTGGAGATAGAGGCCCGGCATGGGATGAGGCGGCAGTTAGGGAGAGTTGGGGTCCGGCAGCAGCAACAAGAGGCCCAGCTGCCCTGCAGTTGGACGTAGAGGTTGCTTCGAGGGCCAGCCGTGCATCTTGTAGCCACAAGCAGGGACACTTGTCCCAGCTCTATCCCCTGTCGACAGCCCAGCAAGAAGCTGACACTGGGTATTGAACTAGGTTCCCCTGATTCAAACTCCATGTCATTGTTTTCAGACTTAAATCACTCAGCAATTCCTCTCCCTGCAATATACTATATGCAAAGAGCATATTACCAATTAAAATGCATTCTTTTTCTTTCTTATTTTTTGTTTTTATATATATATATATACAGTGTTCGACAATCCTATACATTTACACGCCCCGGGCGTGTGGATTTAACCACCGGGCGAGTAAATATTGGCCCAAGCAGCACACGTGTTTGTTTTTTAAATTTTCCCTGCTCGCGCTGAAATTTTCCCGCTCGCTTAAAAAAAAAAAAAAAAAACTCCCCTACCTGACAGCTGATTGGCGCGCGCTCCCAGGCTTTGTGGGCGCGCGGCCAGGCTCTATATGAGCCAGCCCCCAACGAGCAGCCATTCTTTTCCCATGGAGGATGGAGGACACAGTAAGTATTATCTGTGCCTTCCCCCACCTCCCTCCCCTCCCCAGCACTCCTGCTGCCCGCAGTTATGAAGATGGTAGCGGGGATGCCCCCTCATGTCCCCGCTTCCCCCCCCCCCCCGCTTCCCCCTGGTCCCGTGTTAGAGAGCGTGGTGGATGATGGGAGCGGGGATGCCCCCTCATGAAGCCCGCACCCCCCCCCCGCTACGCCCCCGGTCCCGTGTTAGAGAGCGCGGCTGGTGATGGGAGCGGGGATGCCCCCTCATGTCCCCGCTTCCCCCCCCCCCCCCCCCGCTACCCCCCGGTCCCGCGTCAGAGAGCGCGGCGGGTGATGGGAGCGGGGATGCCCCCTCATGTCCCTGCTTCCCCCGCTTCCCCCCGGTCCCGTGTTAGAGAGTGCGGCGGGTGATGGGGCTTGGGGATGTCCCCGCGGAGCAGGAGATGGGCGGGTGGGGGGGGAGCATGGTGGTGCTGGTCGCGGCCTTTCCAAAAGGTGTGTAGAGAGAGAGTGAGTGTGTGAGGGCATGGGAGAATGTGTGTGTGTGTATATGGGAGAGTGTGTGTGTGTGTGTGTATATAGGTGTGTATATGGGTATGTGTGTGTGTGTATATATGGAAGTGTGTGTGTGTGTGTATATGGGAGAGTGTGTGTGTATATGGGAGAGTGTATATAGGTGTGTATATGGGTATGTGTGTGTGTGTGTATATATGGAAGTGTGTGTGTGTGTGTGTGTGTGTGTGTGTGTGTGTGTGTGTGTGTGTGTGTGTGTGTGTGTGTGTGTGTGTGTGTGTGTGTGTGTGTGTGTGTGTGTGTGTATATATGGGAGTGTGTGTGTGTGTATATATGGGAGAATGTGTATGTGTGTATGGGAGTATGTGTGTGACACCAGAGGTACCCCCCCCAATCAGTCACCCACCCCTGCCCCGGTCAGTCAGTCACCCCTGCCCCGGTCAGTCAGTCAGTCACCCATGCCCTGGTCAGTCAGTCACCCCTGCCCCCCTCTCTCTGGTCTCCCCCGTCTCCCCTCTCTCTGGTCTCCCCCGTCTCCCCTCTCTCTGGTCTCCCCTGTCTCCCCTCTCTCTGGTCTCCCCCCGTCTCCCCTCTCTCTGGTCTCCCCCCGTCTACCCCGTCTCCCCTCTCTCTGGTCTCCCCCCTCTCTGGTATCCCCTCTCTCTGGTCTCCCCTCTCTCTGGTCTCCCCCGTCTCCCCTCTCTCTGGTCTCCCCCGTCTCCCCTCTCTCTGGTCTCTCTCTCCCCCCTCTCTCTTTCTCTCCCCCTCTCTCTTTCTCTCTCCCCCCTCTGTCTCCTTCTCTTTCCTCTGTCTCTTTTTCTCTCTCCCTCCTCTGTCTCTTTTTCTCTCTCCCTCCTCTGTCTCTTTTTCTCTCTCCCCCTCTGTCTCTTTTTTTTCTCTCTCTCCCCTCTCTCTCCCCTCTCTCTTTCTCTCTCTCTCCTCTCTCTCTTTCTCTCTCTCTCTCCTCTCTCTCTTTCTCTCTCTCCTCTCTCTGTTCCTCTCTCTCTCCTCTCTCTCTTCCTCTCTCTCTTCCTCTCTCTCTCTACCTCTCTCTCTCTCTACCTCTCTCTCTACCTCTCTCTCTCTTCCTCCCTCTCTCTCCCTCTCTTTCTCTCTCTTCCTCTCTCTCTCCCTCTCTCTCTTCCTCTCTCTCTCTTCCTCTCTCTCTCTTTCTCTCTCTCTCTCTCTTCCTCTCTCTCTCGCTCTCTCTCTTCCTCTCTCTCTCTCTCTCTCTCTCTCTCTTCCTCTCTCTCTCTCTCTCTCTTCCTCTCTCTCTCTCTCTCTCTCTCTCTCTCTCTCTTCCTCTCTTCCTCTCTCTCTTCCTCTCTCTCTTCCTCTCTTCCTCTCTTCCTCTCTCTCTCCTCTCTCTCTCTCTCTCTCTCTCTCTTCCTCTCTGTCTCTCTTCCTCTCTCTCTCTGTCTCTTCCTCTCTCTCTCTGTCTCTTCCTCTCTCTCTTCCCCTCTCTCTCTCTCTCTCTCTCTCTCCCTCTCTCTCTCTTCCTCTCTCTCGCTCTCTCTCTCTCTCTCTCTCTCTCTTCCTCTCTTCCTCTCTCTCGCTCTCTCTCTCTCTCTTCCTCTCTTCCTCTCTCTCTCTCTCTCTCTCTCTCTCTCTCTCTCTCTCTCTCTCTCTCTCTCTCTCTCTCTCTCTCTCTCTCTCTCTCTCTCTCTCTCTCTCTCTCTCTCTCTCTCTCTCTCTCTCTCTCTCTCTCTCTCTCTCTCTCTCTCTCTCTCTCTCTCTCCCCCTCTCTCTCCCCCTCTCTATATCTGGATATCTTATTTACCCTATATATCTTAACTGTCCTATACTACACCAAAATAACTTATACTGCTTTCTTCCAGATCTGACTCATAGTGTTGATGTGTGGGGGGGTGAACTTCTATACGTATGGTTATATGCATATTACTGTGTGGTACAGACTACCCAGGTTATTAGTTATAGTAAAACGGTTGCTAGCATATACTGTGTGCGTGCATTATTATTATTATTGTTCCTGTAAGAGGACTATCCCACCCTGTTGGGAACCCTTACAGCTGGAGGCGCTGTATCCGAATAATCAGGTAACCCAGCGGCGGAGGTTCAGGCCTTCTGTTAGCCTATCAGGTAACGCACCACACATGGTAACACAAGTGTATTTCCACATATGGTCCCCATCTGCGATTTGGGGTGGGGGGGGGGCTAAATGTGTTACATATATATATACAGTGTTTGACAAATCACCCAAAAATCTACTCACCCAACCAAAAAATCTACTCGCACTACTATAGGTACCTACCCAGGGCTCCAGCACCCGGCTACAGCAAGATAACAGAATTGGATCCACCTGATCCGACGTGCCGTCCGCCTACGCGTGGGGTGAATTCTGGCGTGGATAATATCACTGTACACCGTACCGTCTATACCTTGGGGCTGGTCTGTCTCCAGCCCACAGGCCGCAGTCACTGCGTGGCGGAGTCCTCCGTGAAGATAGTCTCCATCTAGAAGGGGTCTGAGCCCAGACCCAGTGATCAGGCTGCGCACCGATGAGTGGTTCCTTGGGCTAATCAAACAGCTAAAGGGGCAGATCTCCTAACTTATGGCCTGTCCCTGAAGTAACCACAAGCTGGGGCAAGGATAATAGTTATCTGTTGCCTATGGAGGGTGACTAGCCTAGTGCAAGGGGCTACTGCTCCCCTGCACCCTCACTTACCCAGCTCCCAGCTTCAACTGTCACTCTTCAAAACTGTCTTCAACTCACAGCTTCACTGGTTGCCTAGCAACATGTAAACTGCAGCCTCTGAAGCTGCTATACTCCTATCTATCTGAAGGAAAACCGTTATTCCTTGCCAAGACTTCAGAACTGAGAGGAACCTTTCCTCTGCCAAGAAAGCTGAAGGCCTTGTTCCTGGATACACAATCTGCTCCATTTGTAGCAGACTTAACACAAGTGTAGATTCTGGCCTCACCTACTGGTCCTAAAAATTCCCTCCTTTTTGTTCTCTAAAAGAACAAATACCCTTACTTGGTTCTCTTCTCTATAACTATGGCCTTGTAGTGACCAATAGAGACATATATATATATATATATATATATATATATATATATATTTTTTTTTTTTTAAATATTTCTATAGATTAGAAAATAGCTTACATCTCAATATGTCAAATAATTTAAGGGTCAGCTATTTGTGAGAATTGGTGGGGGCTCATTTCTGCTAAAAGCGACTGCACAGCATTCTTCTTGCACGCATCTTTCATACTGCATTTACTCAGAATGGCAAAACGGACCAAGATGGCTGCTATGGTCAAAATGGGTGACTTGTGATCCTTTGCTTGTGGTTGACTCACAGCCCTTGGTGACCTCCCACCTTCCTCATTTTACAGTCTTCTCAGTCCCCCCGTATCCTTAAGAGACAGTCTATTTAAAGAACAGAACAGTTAACCATTTCATAGTCCTGATGGACCAAAATGTCCAAGTTGTGCATAACTTCATTCCTTTCTTTTCCGGCCATTATTACAGCCCAGTTGATTTCTTCTTCAGTCTCTTCTTCTGGGGGACTGGCGACATCATCACCGCAGAGAGGCATAGCATCGGTGGGGGTTGCAACGCACTTCTGGATCAGAGTTTTGCTGTACTTAACACATAGAGAGCAATTAGTAGGACAAACACACACATACAAAAACATTCGCTAGCTTCGCTCAAAGCAAATCAATCCAACCACCATGTCCCCATGGTCCCTGAATCCTGGATAAATACACAACATTGCGCTTTAACTAGGGCGCATACATGCCTCTCCCTTTGAGGCTAAAATATAGTCTAGAGCTATTTTATTCTGCAGAGCCATTAATTTAAACTAAACCTATTCTTGGTTAAGTGAGTAAATGTCTGTGGTTGTATGATTGAGGATATCCCTGTAAACCTGTCATACAGTAACCCAACTCCTACATTTGGGAATAAATTCCCCGAAACGTATTCTTCCCATAGACTACTTTTTAGCACTTGTGTACGGTATTGGGTGTCTCTCTTCTGTTTCCAACTCTACTTGTGAGCAATTAACATAACTGTGTGTTTAACTGATAAAACATTCTCCCACCGGGATATCATTCTGCAGGGAAATTCTATTAACCTATAAATCCAAACAAAATAAACAAAGTTAAACAAATAATACCTTATACTATTTTGTCATCATTATGGGACGCCACATACACAAACATGATGGAGCATACATTGTAACTGAAAAATAATAAAAACCTGTAAAAATAAAAAGATCAAAGTTCGTGTGTTGAGGCCTGGACTTTTTTGCCTATGACCTTTCTCCCTTGATGATTAGTGGTCAGAGAGTATTGTGTCCATCAAAACACTTATTTGCAGGTGCTATGTCTTTGTCTTTATTAGCTGTTTGTGCCTAGGTTGGCACTATTTTGACGTGCGTGATGTGTATCCATGATGATAAGAAATTTTTACTGCAATGCTGGTGATGAGTAGTATTTAAATGGCCTTTTCATCTGGGATGAAGAGCGTGCTTGCGTTGAAAATGCTTGACCATTAACCCGTCTCGCGTAGGTGCACTTTCAGCTTTAACCTGTGCATAGAAAGGCTCAAAAATATATATTAGTTGCATACAATACTTATTAATTGTTTTATTAACAATAACATGGTCCTTAATTCGTTACTTTGAACTACTGATGGTCATAACTCATCCCATAAGTGTCTCATAGGGAGAGAATTTATACCTAGAAATAAATTCTTGTATTAATATGGTTACTACTATTGTTAGCATCCGCATATAAACAGAGATATCCCCTATTAACGCTCCTCAAATTTTAAACTAAGCAACCAATGTGGACTTGACTTTGCTACAATCCAAGTTCCTAAAACTTGTTACCTCAGCCTGTGCCAAACCAATTGCTTCCATAATCACCTCTATCCTGTCTGCAGGCCATATCACTAAGACCTGGAAAACTGCCAGAGTTGTCCCAATCTTCAAAAATGGAGACAAAAACACTGTCTCAAACTACAAATCAATCTCTCTTCTCCCAATACACATTTACTCTCATTCATACCTAACTGCCATCTGCCATTTTCTCTGATGCAAATGGGGTCAACCTTTTAGTCATTTATTACTAACTAACCTTAAAACTCGCCCCACAAATCAAGCATCCCAACAGCCTGTACTCATGGCTATTGTCCCACACCCACAGTCACTCCTGGCTTTCACCTCAAACACTCCACTGTAACTATTCAGCTAAAAAAAAAATGTGAAATGCCCTGTTCACTTATGCAACTGCACTTGCAATTATATATCCCCTGTCTTTTAACTCTATGTCCAGGACATACCCAAAAACGAATGAATGGTTACAAAATTATAAATTTGGCAGATATGATATATCCCTCAACATAGGGACGGCTTGCTACCTGCTTTGCTGTGACATCTGCAAAGGTATCATTTTTTTTTTTTACCAGGGGCCTGTCAGCCCTGTTAGTTTGGCAGCAATATTTATTACTGCAAGAGCCCTTAGAGTTAACATTGCTTCAAATAAATTCTGAACCTGCTGTGCATTGTGTATTATTTACAACATATCAAGTTCTGGATCCTCTATAGGGATCTCAGAGAGTCCTTCAATAACCTATTTATCTCCCCTCTTTTGTTCATATATTATCTATATATGTGAACAAAAATACAAAAATAGTTATGAAAACAGGTTGCTTGATATATAGCAAAATTAAACTGGTATACTGCACCGACACACTTTATTCGAGCAAATACCCGGTATGTACCTGGCAGATACCTGGAATGCGCCGCTCCTCACCTCTGACAAGCCCCGTTGCATTTGCCTTCCCAGCCTGGGTTCATGCCTGGCTGATGGGCGGCTGATCTGTTAAATGATAATGATTAGGATTTAATAGGCTGCAATGCTTCGCGTGTCTACCAGATGGCATAAATTCATGAATTGTAATGCAGTATATATATACTGTGCAATATTGCAGCTAGCGGGAATAAAATGCTTCAATCCCTGCTTGGAAAATAACTCAATGCACTCGGGCAGAAAACAGTCACAAACCTCAATACACCCGGGTATACCCGAATTCGTGGGACTAGCCAAGCTCGAATAAAGTGTGTCGCCAGTGTATAGCAAAATTAAACTGGTAAATAGATTTGTATGTGTAGCGACTATAACAATATTTACTGCTTGTGTTAAAAGAAAAAAAGCCTGCAGTAGGTCTTTTAACAACTGTGGCATTAACAATAGGGAACCTGTAAATATAAGAAAAATCCTGAAATCCTGAACAAAAGATTTCCTTTTAAAATAGACAAATAATTTGGAACTCTTTGCAAAGTGCTGAGCACACGGCCAGCATTAACTTTTAAAGACACTCTGACTTTAAAAAAAAAAAAAAAAAATTTGAAAGCGCCAGAAACCTCAAAGTACGGATAGCAGATAAGGGGTTTCGCTGTCTAATTAATCCCTTGCGCAGGGGATTGTAACATTAGTTTAATGTTATGAAGCTTTCCACGCTGTCCTAAAACTGCATTTTGTATGGGCTTTCAAAAATTAAATAACAGGAATATTTCAAATTACTTATAAACACCAAATCTATGCCAACAAGAGCCTGCAATATTCTTTCATTCATTCGCCTGAATGCCTTCTGCAAGAAATCTCATATTCCAGCAAACTTCCATCAATACAATTTATGCTATCCCGTTTCAACTCTGCCCTCTCTTAAACTAAACAAAATATCTTTAAACATGCAACAGTTATACCATGACTAAAAAAACAGCAAGCTTGACCCTACCTGTCTTTTATGGCTTCTACACTGCTTATTTAACGGAGACAATTCTTACTAAAATAACTGATGATCTAAATGCTGCTAAAGACAGATATCATTATACTCTGCTCATATTACCCAACCTCTTTGCAGCATTTTCCACCACGGACACCCTCCTTTTTTTGAAGCTCTATGCACATTAATGGCGTTATATACATATATAATACAATATATTAATTCAAACAGTGTTTGGGAGCTTTTACCAGCATTTTTAAACAAAAACATTCCCAAACATATCTTATTCCTGTAGAAATAAAATTGAAATGTTTTACTGGTTACACACAATACAGGACTCACAACACAAAAACATCTCTCATACATAGTCAGTTTCACAGAAATAAAACAGATAACAAAACAGTTCTACATTACCTTGTTCTCATAAATAAACTGCTTAAGCACAGAGCTAGTTAATTTTAATGTGAATGCTTCACATTCTTTAAACTGTAAGGGAGAGGCTGTGCCCCTCCTTTCATTAAGATAGAAATACCACAAACGAAAAGAAATGTGTCCGGTTTAAAAAGTGTCCGCCTGGCCAGGATGAATAAACCTTTCAAACTATAACCAGGGACAGAGCTGAATATACTCCCTTCTTGTTGTGAGGTATTTCTCTCTATATTCGGTGTACACATTTTTTTAAAACCTTTTAAAATTTAGATTTCATCATGAGCAACTAATATTCATATTTTTTGTAATTATCTGCAAATGCATGGATGGCGACCTATACACATATGATAATCAGCATGACCCACAGTATCTTTCAAACAAGAAATCATTCAGGAAAAAATTCATCAGGGTTACAAACAAACTCTTTTACATATGGTAGCGGTGTGTTTTTTTTTTTTTTCAGAGACTTGCACTCTGAGCCCCCACGGGTGAAGCAACACTTCCCTGCTTCTGACTGACAGTGGCACACTCTCTGCCAATGACCAAAACCACCACAATTAAAACAGACACCATTATTCTGAGCTATTTTTCCTGATTGATTTCTGAGACCAGCATAAACCATTAGTAGCTTAAAGAAAAACAGCTAAATTATGACAAATAATTGCAGAAAATTAATCTTAGAATATTTATGCTTACACAATATACAATGGTCGTTCAACTAGATCAGAGATAACAGTTCAGTCGTGCACAAAATTTACTGGACTCTTACCAAAAATTTTGTTAATCCACAGTCACAATTTAGGTCTTTTAAATTCCCAGAGGGGGGGTGAGACAATGTAAAAATCACATATACTCACTTGCCGCCTCTGTGAATCCCCAACTCTGACACCAAAACTGAAGGAAAACCGTTATTCCTCGCCAAGGCTTCAGAACTGATAGGAACCTTTCCTCTGCCAAGAAAGCTGAAGGCCTTGTGACTGGATACACAATCTGCACCGTTTGCAGCAGACTTCCCCGGAGAAGCTTTCACGCCCTGCCACTGTTATCTTCGATCTTTATTGAACTTACAGGCCCGGGAATACGAAAGAAATGAAACGTAACGCAAGCCAGGTTTCAAATCTTTTTTATCAATTTATTACTCATAGGGTAATGACTTTTATACAGGAAAAATAAGATATTGGTTAGAGGCATAACATAGGCGTAATGTAGGCGTATCCTGGGTGTGTCTTGGGCGTAGCTTTGATTAGAGGCGTGATTTAGGTGCAGGACATATTAGTGGCATGATTTTGGGACGTGTCTCTTCCAATACCAGCAATGTCTGAATACATAGCTTATTCATTGTCTGTTATCAAAAGAGACCTTGAATCTTTAGCAACTAAATTACATTATTTTGCTTCTTGCATAGAACCAGTCTATTATATTCTGACTAAAAGAGCAGTAGACTAACAATACAAAAAGTATCTTAGCGATATCCTGAGCAGGAAGAAAGGAAATGTAATTTGGCAGAAACTGAGTCCATTTAGGAATTATATTTCAGCAAAAGGCTGACTACAGAATCTTAACTAGTTATGATCAGACAAAATGGATGCTTAACACAAGTGTAGATTCTGGCCTGACCTACTGGTCCTAACACTATCTAATTGCAGCCGCCCTATTGGCTAAGCTGCAGCATGTGACAATCCCCTGAGGGATACCGGGGCTACATATATATATATAGCAACTGTAAATATTACTGTATGTTCATTTGCATGTCTTAGACAGGTCTGCAACCCTGTCCTTCACCATTATCACACAACACTTCCACTGCAGCAAGGGATTCTGGGAAATGACATGCAAATGAGCTCACAGTGCCACCTTTTATCTCAAGCTCCTATTACAGAGCAACCCTTAAGCTAATGCATGCTGCTTTAAACACAGCTTTTAAGCAAATTCTGGGGTAAGATGCAAAGCTAGTAAACCCACTCACAGACATGTTTCAACCTTGATGGGTATCATCAGTGTGATGTTGGTTGCTGGCTCTGCTGGTTTGAGATTAAGAGTAGGCATGCATGAGATTTTCAGTTGTAGTACAACAGAAGAATGGGCAGACTCAGGCAATGTTGTGGAGGATAAATCTGCAAGATTTGGCAACAGCATGAATGTGAGAGGAGAAGGAAAAGGAGGAGTCAGATATGCTAATTTGTTTATGCAAAATATATTGATATATTTGAAATTAGCATATTTTCAAGCTAAATCTGGTGTGTTCAGTTTTGTTCACAGGTATCTCTCCTCATGTTTTATAAAGGAGTGTTTGGAGAGGTACTGTATGTACTGTAAGTCTCTCCCCTCTCTATCTCCCCTGAAGCTAAGGCTGCGTCCCTGCTAGCGCTGAGCTCGCTGAGCGGGCGGTGCTTGGCGAGGTGACTTGCATATAAATATATATGCAAGTCCCCGCTCACGCGATGCGCGCGCATATGCGCATGCACACACGCTCACCGGCGCTCTGCGCTTAGCTAAACAAAATTTTTATACTCTCTAGTGCGCTCAGCTTCCCCTGTATTGTCCCACCCGCGCGAGCGCTTGCAAAATTTTAAAAGACAACCCGCGCTCATGCTTGGAGAGCTCTCCAATTGGAGAGGGAGGAGAGGAGAGGGAGGAACACAGATCTTTGCAGTAACAAGGGGTAGATGGAGGTGGAGAAGTGAGAAAGAGAAAATCAGATAAGAGGCGGTCAGAGAGAGGAAATGGGGAAATTGGGGAAATATTAATATTGTCCTGTCCCTATTTGTTGTTTTGTAGTTAGGGAAAGTGCCTTGTCCAGTTAGCGTCCAAAGTTATAGATAGCTCTATAGATTCACCAAAAGGAAGCATATGTCCCAATGTGGTTCACCAAGTAGTGGCCCTGGAGCATAGTAGGATCGGCCAAACATGGAGGTCCGCAGCTAACTCAGACCTAGTATGCCTAGAAGAGGTAAACAGTTTTCAGCATCAGGATACTGATCTCAATGAGTGTAAGGAATCCGCTCCGCAGTTTACTGGTTGCCTTACCTTGCAGGCTGTGCAGTCCTGGAGCACCTCTCCTGATGTTTGCTGCAGCCTGGATTCACTCACCAAAGCTATACACACTCCCTCTGGTATCTACTGCAGCTGTGCAGCCTATCACTGCAACCTAAACTTGCATTCATTCATTGGAGCAGTACCTTCACACCACCCTCCGGGGATTGGCCCGCTGGCCTTTAAGTACTGTCTTCCCATAATGCTCCCTGCCGAGTATAGTCCTAACTGGATGTCTACTGTTTTGCCACAAGCCCTCGCTTGTTCTCCTATGCTGATACCAGGTTCCGCCCTGCATCCTTCAGCTCCCTTCAAGCCGCTTGTTCTCCTATGCTGATACGGAGGTTCCGCCCTGCGTCCTTCAGCTTCCTTCAAGCTCCCGCTTGTTCTCCTGCGCTGAAGCAAAGGTATCCCCTATGTCTTCAGCTTCCTGCTTTCCTGCACTGAGGCAAAGGTATCCCCCGCGCCCTTCAGTCTCCTGATTCCTGCACTGTAGCGGAGGTTTCCCTGTGGATCTTCAGCTTCCTGGTTCCTGGGGCCTACTCTTTCCCTAATCTAGAGAGGCCGTGTCCTGGTTCCTGCGCTGTTACAGAGGATTCCCCAGCCGCTCAGGACTCTTGCGCTGTAGCACTGGTGCACCCGTGCAGCAAAGCGGTGTGCTATTCTGGTCTGCCTACCATCTCCTGTGACCAGTACCATGGGCCATGGTCGTCGCTCGCGCAGAGGCCAACCCCGCGCTCCTAAGCTGAAGCGGGGCTCTCCTGACTACCTGTTGCCGAACTCTTGCCTGAACAATGTTTATCCTGATATCTCCTGTCCTGACCCTGGCTTGTACAACGACGACGCTGTCTTCTCCTTTCCTGATCCTGCTACGTTTGACAACGAACTGCGCAATCCGGATCAGCCTCCGCGGTCTCAGGTCGGTGCTTTTACAACCCCACCTCAGCCTCGCGGTCCGACCCTGGTTTGTGGCGAGCAGAACCCTGACAATGAGAAAGAGACCAGGGCTAATTCCAGAAAGGGCCAAGTTGAAATGTAGTATACCGGACACCAATAGACAGGTTGACAGAAGAAGACGAACAGCTAGCAATAGAGACACCGAAGTAGCAGGCAAATGAGGAGAACCAGGAGATAGCTTAATTATACAAGTAGAGTGAAGAATTTGCAGTAGTAGAGGATTTTTCAAAAGCAGCAGAGATTAGATACTGTCACAGCCCCTTTTATTCTCCAACATCTCCGGTTTGTTTGGGTATTTTTTGTCGAATGCCACGCACTTCACCGCGTTCATGACGCATTCATGCCGAGACAGCGCCAATAGAGTACTGTAGTTATCAGTGAAAGTTTGTATACAGCACGCCGCCCATAAAGTTGCACGCACGCCGCCCATAATGTTACAGTAGCTTGCTTGTGTACCTCTAATACAGACCTCACATAACTGTGAGACTGTAATGTTGAAAACAGTTGGAAACAATTAAATAAGCACAGCGCTAATACTGTACAATGCACGCGGCCGCGGCTTTAAATGCCGGAACATGCCTCATCAAACACTGCATCTGCCCGCGGTTTTAAAAGTCGCGCTGAAACGGCCGCAGGAGGCTAAAGGCGGCCGCCACTGTAGGTTTAGATCTATTGAGATTTGGCAATATGGAGATTGTTAATTACTTTGTGGAATGAGCGTTTCGTAAACCAGATTGCACTGTGTCAGAGAGAGTATGAGTGTTGAGGTAATTGAGAAACAGCTGAATAGACAAAACATTCAAGAATTTCAGATGCAAAAGCAGGATAAAGATGGGCATAGTTAGAGGAAGAAGAAAGTTTAAGGATGTTGTTTTTGAGGATAGGTGTGACTACATGTTTGAAAATGGAGAAAGGAACCTTAGCAGAGTGAGGAGTTGAAAATGTATGCAGAAACAAAGTGCGAATAAGAGGTCGGATGCAAGGGAATGGGCTTAATATTGTATATACAGATGTATAAAGACTAAGGGGCCATTGCTATAAGCGTTAATAAAAAAAAATTGCTGGGCCATTGAAATCACCATTTTTTGGAGCGTTGCTATCACGGTATTCAGAAAGCCTCGAATACCTGTGATAGCAAAATTCCCAAAAGGTGCGAGTAGCTGGCGACATGATGATCGCCTCTCTGAAAAGGCCTTACCTGGCTATTTGTTTTAGCCGCCTCTCCCTGCGCAAATCTCACCCGAAATTAATGATTTTTTAATACACATTTTATTACTGGTGTAGAGGAACAGGGCGTCTCCGGAGCAGAACCGCGCTGATTTCAGGTCCGGGGACCCCCTATTTCCCGAGATACAGGCCCCGTTATAGGGTGCCGGTATTTCCTATGCATTTAAATGTCTCACGTCACGTGACCGTGAGATTTAAATCCATAAGAGATACCGGCACCCCATAATGGGGCCTGTATCTCGGGAATCAGGGAGTCCCTAAGGCTGGACTCAAAGTGGCTCAGCTCTTCACCCAACCCCTCCACCCCCAATAAACATTACAATACCTACTACCCACCAATACACAACCCACCCCCTGTACCCCCACATTAAAGCATTTTTTTTTTATGCACAGGATTGATACCAGAGGCTGGCGGGGATCCTCGGGTGGTCCCCACGGGTGTCTGGGGGTCCTCGCTGGTTTGCGGTACAAATCCTGTGCCGAAAAAATTAAAAAATGCAATACATGGATATAAATACTCCCCCCCCCCCCCAATGCATACAGTACAGTAATGGGCAAAATTACTATTATTATTATCCACATATGCATAATAGTGCATTTGCCCATTTAAAATAAAACATCAAACAGCAGCCTTAAACACATTCTGGCTCCAAGTCAAGTCTCCAGAGAGGCCATCGTATCTGGAGATATTAAAACTCGCCTAGGAGTTAAAGGCACGTACAAATGCGGAAAGTGTAAAGTGTGTAACCATATCTGTCAAGGGAAAACAGTTACATCAGGAGTTACTAACAAAGTCTACAATATTACAAGTTTCATTAATTGTCAGACAACGCATGTGGTCTATGCCTTACAGTGTAGCTGTAATTTACAGTACATTGGTAAGACAAAAAGACCGTTTAAAATGCACATGTTAGAGCACCTGAGAAATGTTAAAAACATACCAAAAATAATAGCAATTTTTCCGCTTTTGAAACACTTTAAAGAAGTGCATAACAGTGAACCTGGTTGTATTAAATTTAAGGGACTTGAAAGTGTATCACTAGGTAGTAGACAGGGAAATAGAGATAATCATTTATTGAAACGGGAGCAATTTTGGATTTATGAAATGCATACCAGACATCCCTATGGTTTCAATTAATTAATTGAATTGACTCCTTTTTTAAGATAAGGTATTACGTTTTTAATAAAATGAATTTATTAACATTTATTTGCATTAACATTCATGTATGTTTTTATATTTATTTGTTTTTATTTAATCATTTGTTCTTTTTTCTTTTATTCATATACAGGTTTCAGCATGATTTGTTTACATAGTATATTATTCATGTTGTTAGAGGTCTTATTCCTGTATTTTTTCATAGGGGTGAGTGCAATGATTAATTTATACTTACACACATCCCCCACATGAGTTGCTATACACCCTGTTGCCTAGTAACCTTATTTCAAGGTGTTTCAATCAGCGTAGCAATTAGGCAAAGTAAGGGTGTTTCTCTGAGGGGGCTGGTTTCTTCAATCAGTTGCCGCCTATATATACGCGCGGATGACGCTGTACGTGACCTCCTGACGAAGTACTTGGTACGAAACGCGTAGAGGTCACGACAGGTCATCCTGCGCGTGTATGCTGGTAAGCTGGTAAGCTGAGACGGAGCCTGCAGGAGACAGCAGCGGTTTTATCCATCTCCGCGGTGCCGAGATCCGGATCCTGTGCAGACACCGCGAGTCTGCTGACTGTCTCAGTGTGAGTGTACGTTTCCCCTTGCCAGTGCCCAACCCTATGGCGTTTGTTTTTTTCTTTCATGTTTTTTATATAAATTTCACTGTATTTGTATACTGTGCAGCTTAGGGTTTAGTCACCATTAGGTGTTCTCCTTGGTAGTACTTAGCCGTCCAGCTGCACAGCTGTTCTGAGGTGGGGTTGGATCCCCTCAGTTTTTGTGTATTTTTAATAAATTACCTTCCACTAATCCCTAGTGCGCATTTGTGCATTTTTTATTATCTTGTTTTTCAGGGTGCCTTCCCCCCTTTCTAAGGGGGGTTCACCTAGATTTGAGAGTTTCTGGGGAGACGCTTTATGTACATGCTGCAAAGGGATTATCCACACCATCACACAGCACGAGCGCTGAATATCCTGTTTTTTCTACCATCAAACAGCAGCATAAAGTAAATAAAACTTGCACTCACCCCTACCAGCCTGCCAGGTTGAAGGGCGTACTCATCCTCATCACCATCCATATCATCTATTGCCAGAAACAATACATTAAAAAATAAAATCTAATGGACCCTAACCCCTTAACCACCTTAGCAGTTATTATCCTCTATAGTAATTAAGGGGTTAACCCACCCTCTCCCGCAACCCACCATCATCACCCACCCGGGCCCAGTATACCCACCCTGTACCTATTGATTGGTACAGTGGTATATTATGCCCAGTGCTCGACAAATAATGTTAACCTGTCGCCCGTTGCGAGTGGATTTAGGCAGCTGGCGACCCGTGCTGCAGCTCAATGAATTCCCCTGCTCGTGCCAATTTTTTTTTTTTTTTTAAATAAATAAATAAATAATCCCCCTCCCTGATTGGGTTAAAAAAAATGGCGGCAAATCCTGTGGTCCCGGCGCGCGTGCACAGGGCAAGCAGAGTGTCCTGCCATTTGCGCTGCCTGTTCCCCCCAGCAACCCAGAATCCCCCGCATCCCTCCCCCCCCCCCACGTGGGACGGAGGGGGAAGCCCAAACCAAGCCCCGCGCGCAACCCAGCCCCCCCCCCCCCCTCCGCTCCCCACGTGGGATGGAGGGGGAGCCCAAACCAAGCCCCGCGCGCAACCCAGCCCCCCCCCTCCGCTCCCCACGTGGGACGGAGGGGGAACCCCAAAACAAGCGCCGCGCGCGATCCAGCCCCCACACCCTCCCCCCTCCGCTCCCCACGTGGGACGGAGGGGGAAGCCCAAAACAAGCGCGCGATCCAGCCCCCCCGCACCCTCCGCTCCCCACGTGGGACGGAGGGGGAAGTGCAAACCCAGCTTCCCCCGTGCGCGCCTCCTGCTGGGACCTGCTCCTGCTCCTGCTGGGACCTGCTCCTGCTCCTGCTGGGACCTGCTGCTGCTGCTGCTGGGACCTGCTCCTGCTCCTGCTGGGACCTGCTGCTGCTGCTGCTGGGACCTGCTGCTGCTCCTGCTGGGACCTGCTGCTGCTGCTGCTGGGACCTGCTGCTGCTGCTGCTGCTGCTGGGACCTGCTGCTGCTGCTGCTGAGGCCCACGCTGCTCTGTGTGTCCCATGTCTTGGAGAGGGCCCACTGCCGTGCGGAGACCCCACTGCTGCCACGTGTGACCCGGTGAGTGTGTGAGTGACAGACTGAGTGTCTGTGAGTGTGCCTGTGTGCCTGTGTGTCTGTCAGTGTGCCTGTGTGTCTGTCAGTGTGCCTGTGAGTGTGCCTGTGTGTCTGTGAGTGTGCCTGTGTGTCTGTGAGTGTGCCTGTGTGTCTGTGAGTCTGTCAGTGTGCCTGTGTGTCTGTCAGTGTGCCTGTGTGTCTGTCTGTCTGTGTGTCTGTGTGTGTGCCTGTCTGTGTGCCTATCTGTGTGTGTGTGTCTGTGTGTGTGTGTCTGTGTGTGTGTGTCTGTGTGTGTGTGTGTGTGTGTGTGTGTGTGAGTGAGTGTCTCTGAGTGTGTGTCTGTGAGTCTTCTGCGTGAGTGTGTCTCTGCGTGAGTGTCTGCGTGAGTGTGTCTCTGCGTGTCTGTGAGAGTGAGTGTGTGTCTGTGAGTGTCACCCTCTCCCTATGTCGCCCTCGCCTTCTCCCTGTCGCCCTCGCCCTCTCTCTGTCTTTGTCTCTCATTCTCTCTGTGTGTGTTCTGTGTCTCTCTTTTTCTGTGTGTGTCTCTCTTTTTCTGTGTGTGTCTCTCTTTTTCTGTGTGTGTCTCTCTTTTTCTGTGTGTGTCTCTCTTTTTCTGTGTGTGTCTCTCTTTTTCTGTGTGTGTCTCTCTTTTTCTGTGTGTGTCTCTCTTTTTCTGTGTGTGTCTCTCTTTTTCTGTGTGTGTCTCTCTTTTTCTGTGTGTCTCTCTTTTTCTGTGTGTGTCTCTCTCTCTCTGTGTGTGTCTCTCTTTTTCTGTGTGTGTCTCTCTCTGTCTCTCTCTCTCTGTGTGTCCCTCTCTGTCTGTCTCTCTCTGTCTGTCTCTCTCTGTCTGTCTCTCTCTGTCTGTCTCTCTCTGTCTGTCTCTCTCTGTCTGTCTCTCTCTGTCTGTCTCTCTCTATCTGTCTCTCTCTATCTGTCTCTCTCTCTCTATCTGTCTCTCTGGCCGAGTCCATAGAAGGACAGGCCGCGCTGAGCCTTGCGGACGCTCCGCGCTGAGCCCCTGCATACTCAATGAGGATGCCTTTAGAGGGGGCTCACGCGAGCGTCCGCAGGCGTGCTGAGGCGCTGGAGTTTTCAGCCGACAGCCAAGCTGTTTTTCAGAGCACTGTCGGCTGAAAACATCCAATCAGCGCGGAGCAGCGTCAACGTCACGGCGCCTTGACGTCTCTTTATCTGTCTCTCTCTGTCTCTCTCTCTGTCTCTCTCTCTGTCTCTCTCTCTGTCTCTCTCTCTGTCTCTCTCTCTGTCTCTCTCTCTGTCTCTCTCTCTGTCTCTCTCCCACTCTCTCTCTCTGTCTCTCCCACTCTCTCTCTCTGTCTCTCCCACTCTCTCTCTCTGTCTCTCCCACTCTCTCTCTCTGTCTCTCCCACTCTCTCTCTCTGTCTCTCCCACTCTCTCTCTCTGTCTCTCCCACTCTCTCTCTCTGTCTCTCCCACTCTCTCTCTCTGTCTCTCCCACTCTCTCTCTCTGTCTCTCCCACTCTCTCTCTCTGTCTCTCCCACTCTCTCTCTCTGTCTCTCCCACTCTCTCTCTCTGTCACTCTCTCTCTCTCTGTCACTCTCTCTCTCTCTGTCACTCTCTCTCTCTCCCACTCTCTCTCTCTCCCACTCTCTCTCTCTCCCACTCTCTCTCTCTCCCACTCTCTCTCTCTCCCACTCTCTCTCTCTCCCACTCTCTCTCCCTCTCCCACTCTCTCTCCATCTCCCACTCTCTCTCCCACTCCCTCTCTCTCCCACTCCCTCTCTCTCCCACTCTCTCTCTCTCCCACTCTCTCTCTCTCCCACTCTCTCTCTCTCCCACTCTCTCTCTCTCCCACTCTCTCTCTCTCTCCCCCACACACTCTCGCTCTCTCCCCCACACACTCTCGCTCTCTCCCCCACACACTCTCGCTCTCTCCCCCACACACTCTCACACTATGGATCTGGATATCTTAACTGCCCTATACTACACTGAAATAACCTATACTGCTTACTTCCAGATCTGACTCAAGCTTCACACGGAAGACATCGAACCCCCCCTAACCCAGAAGACAGGTAACGAACACCTCCCCTCCAATGTATAACATTGCGGGAATGAGGGTACCTGGACTTTGAGGGTCTGCGGATCAGGTAAGATCCCAGACGGGATTGCTGCTTTAACTATTGTGAAGCGGGGGCATCCAGACACTAGTTAAGGGGTGCAGGAAACTAGTCATCCACATCTGGCTTTTTTTTTCTAGATTTGACATTTATACACACACACACACACACACACACACACACACACACACACACACACACACACACACACACACACACACACACACACACACACACACACCAAGGACTAATTGTAGTATAATGTAATACAATAAATAAACTAATATCAAAAACGAATGTTCTTACTAGGAATTTATTCAATTTATGGCTTTTTTTTAAATGCGTGGCTGGGGGCGGGACTAGAGGCGGGGTTGGGGGCGGGGTTGGGGGCGGGACTAGGTGGCGAGTAGATTTTTTGGTTCGGCGAGTAGATTTTTGGGTGATTTGTCAAGCACTGATTATGCCCATATAATATGGGCATAAGCCAATATAGCAATCAATGGGCAACCTAATCAAAAAGCATGAAGGCCAAAAATACACAATAATAAAATATATACACAAGCACCAAAACACCCCAACAATAAAATAACTAAAAAGCCTAATAGTAAGCAACATCGATAACATTTATCTCCAAAACAGCACAATAATAAAAAATCTGTTATTCCAAAACATAAGAAAACAATTCAATAAACAACAAGCAAATTATTCAAGAAATAAAACCACTAACCAAACAAGCAATTCAATACATAAAAGCACTAGCCAATAAATCAATTAATTAATTTAAACCACTAGCAAACAAATCAATTAATAAAACCACTAGGCAACACATCATTTAAAACCAGTAGCCAACAAAATAAATAATTAAATATAAACACTAAACAATCAGAAAATGAAATAAAAACAAACCATCCAAATTACAAACAATTTAAGCCAAACAATAAAAACAAATAGAAAAAATTACTATAAATTCAAAACAAGCATTTGCCAAAAAATGTATTTGCTGTAACTGTATTTATTTGTACCCTACAGATTAATACATTATCAGTCAATGGGCAATGAAAAACATAAAAAGAAAAAAATACAACAACAAAAACCTGAAAAAATCACATTTACATACATTCAATATTTTTCTTAACTTTAGAAGTGTTGGGCCTCTGAATCCCGGTGTTTCTGCAAGCTCTCGTATCGCGACGTCATCAAAGTCAATCCAACGCCATCCACCTGGAAGATCCGGAACAGGTACCAAAATGCTTCTTTCTTTTATCTTCTATCACCATCTTCTATCTTCTTCTGTCATTCTTTCTATCTTTCTTTTCTTTAATCTTCTGTCTTCACGTGTCAATCCAACCACATGGTAAATCCCAACGGATGTTGTCTTGTCATCTTCTTCCCGTTAAATGAGGCATCAAGGCCTTATACTTTATATGGCCTGTGATGTCACATTTTAGGTCAGATGGTACAGCTCCTATCTGATTGGACGCTGTATCATGTGCCCATCTCTTTTTTTTTTAAGGATGTGATGTCATCTCGAAGGGAGGTACGTCACATCATTAAAACCACATGGCTATATCACATGGTATTACAGCCAATGGGATTGAAGACAATACCATTGGTTGCTGTACCATGTGATAGGTTACATTAGTTCAAAAGGATGTGACATCACTTTAAGGGATGACGTCACATCTTTTTGAACTAATGGGGGCGTGATGTGCCGAGGAGAGCAGGCAGGGGTGCGCACGGGGAAAGGTTTGCACACCCCTGGGTTAGTGCTTGTATTTATTTATTTAATTGGTTGGCTAGTGCTTTTATTTATTTAATTGTGGTGTTTAGGTGCTTGTGTATAGCTCGATAAGTGGCTTATGAACGCTTAAAGCATAGGCCCCTTACTGTCTTCCGAACCGCAGGTGAAACAGCTTAAAGCTATGACTCCAGAGACCGTGTCTGCAGTGGTCGCACTGCGTGGTGTACATGCTTCCCAGATTGGACCCCCACGCAGGAAGGATAGGAGTATGAGATGCAAGGGGGATCTCTTGACAGACTCTTGCTTCTTGATCACTCTGTAATGTAGTGCAGAGAAAAATAATGTAACGTTAACACCATATTCACTAGCTGAATTAGCAGTATCATCGGATCTTGATTCCAAAGCACAGCAAGAAATTCCCCTCCTCCACATCAGTTGTGAGTATCAAATTCTAAGTGACAAGAACGAACACAGATCGATCTCAAGATTGCTTTCAAGTGACTGAGCTTTATAATTGAACTGAGAGCTGACCGACTGTAAATACTTAGATACAGAACTCTTTACCTTTGAATATAATAAAAAAAACTGTTATTGAACTTCAGTAATGTCCTTGTCCAAGATTATCACAAATAACATCTACACTATACCTCTGTGTTACATTAACTCTGTTTTCTTGGTTGACAGAAGTAATATTGTGCCCTAGTTTGGATATTGTTTGAAGTAAAATGTGAAAAGAAACTTTGCAATGATTGGAATGCACATTCCTTCCATATAACATCATCTGGAAAATAGTCAGCGTAGTCACTGGAGGTACAGTAGAAGGCGGTGTAGTGTTTACTCACTAATTCAAAATGTTTATCTTTAAATTTGCAAATGATTCATTATATGTATTATTATATAAATATACTGGAAGTATAGTGTTGTGTATAGTACATTCTGCTTTACAGACATTGTGTTGTTGTGCTGAAGATCTCCCAACTAGGCACACAAATGTCTTCAAATTTGCTTTTCAAAATGTTTGTGTTTATTTAATTAATTTTGTGTTTTTGCTAACTTTTTGCAAAAGTTCATACATACTCATGCATGTGCCAAAATGGCAGTGTGAAAGGGTCTTTCCCCTGGCTGAAAGATTTACAAGGAAAGCCTGTGTCTAGCTGTTGACTCCAGCAGGGAGCTGGGCAATTAACCAGCTTCCACCTGGCTCATTAAGAGAGTTTAAAAGCCTGCTTGATAGCAGTCTTGGGATTTCTAGTCCATGGAACCACCCTGGACTGCTGGAGAGATCACACATGGACGATTTCTCTCTGATTTAGATGCTCGCTGGACCACTCTGGAGGGAAACCCTGCCCAAGGATTTTCAGACCCCTACCACAGCCGAAGGTTACTGACCTCCACCCTACATTTGTTGTTTGTAAGGGGCTTAGCCCCCCAACCCTTAGGCCTGGGACATAGTAAGCGCTTAGGTGCTGCTGCTCGCTCTTGCTTGCTGCTGCTCGCTCTGCCAGGAGCTTTTTGCTGTCCTGGCAGAGGAGACAGCAAGCGCGCTTGGGGGGCCGGGTATCACTGTGTGTGTGTCACTTGGTAGCTGTCAGTGTGTGTGTGTCACTTTGAAGTGGTCTGTGTGTTTGTGTGTCACTGGGGAACCTGTGTGTGTGTGTATGTGTGTGTGTGTGTGTATATTATACAATATTAAAAAAAAAAAAAAAAAAAAAAAGATATGTTGTGAGAATAAATTATTTATTAACATTGTGCAACTTTGATAAATATATTCACGCATGCGCATGCACGCGCACACGCACACACATGCATACACACACACATGCACACATGCACACACACACACATGCATACATACACACACACACACATGCACACACATACACACACACACATGCACACACATACACACACACGCACACACATGCACACACATACACACACACACACACACACACACACATGCATACATACATACACATACACACACACAAATGCACACACACACACATACACACACATACACATGCATACATACACACACACATGCATACACATACACACACACATACATACACACACACATACACACACATACACACACACACACACACATTCAAATACAGACACACACATACACACACAACACCCCTCCATCTCCCGCGCAGGCAGGGAGACAGGCACAGGGATCGGGGCAGAAAGGGGACACATCACCCGCTCCCCCCTTCCCCCCACGGGGGCAATGCAACACCCCTCCATCTCCCACGCTGGCAGGGAGACAGGGATCGGGGAAGAAGGGGGACACATCACCCGCTCCCCCCCTCCTACATACACATATATACACACACACCTCTGTGCTGCCTGTGTAGGACTGGCTGCAGCCCCATTGGATGGGAGCGGTCACGTGACCGCTCCTCCGCTTCCCCGAGCGGCAAATTTCAAACCTGCCGCTCTCAGGGAAGTTTCTCCTCCTCCGCACGCATCAGCACGCATGCGGAGGGAGAAACTATAGCCGCGCTGATAACAGATGCAAGGGCTTTGTGCATCTGTTCAGCGCAGCTCAGCCCGGCTCAGCGACGCTAAATGCACTATGTCCTGGGCCTTAGACAGGGGTTTTGCTGTGTTAGTGCTCTATGTAGGAGTTAGGTTTATTTTCCTTTATCTCTGTTTTGCTGATTCCATCCTGTTTATGATTTGAAGGTTCCAGGTAATGCATCTATTTTGATTTTCCCTTAAAAACTGCCTCTTGTTTTCAAAACCTCTGTACATGTCTCCTACAGGTATAAAGGGTTATTTAAGCTTTTATTTGGCTATCTACAAACATCTTGAAAATCTTCAAGAAGCCTTGCTGGTGAACGTGTACTGTATGAGGTTTCACCTATTGCTCTCACAAAATACACACCCGAATGAACCCCACCAAAAAGCTTTGAACTTAGCAAGCTTGGTGTATATGTTTAAGCAAGCATTTTGTATTATTTTTTAATGTGTGGTCTGTTTTCCATGTAGTTTTAGAATACAGTGTAAAAGAAATGTAGGTCACTTAAGTGTGGGTTTCCCTCTATTATCTATTTTGTATTTTTGCTTGGGAACACCACCCTAATGCTAGGGTGACATTAAAGTGGCATTGATGTAATTAGTGATTCATATATGTTTTGATTAAAGATGACAGTCCATATCATTGCAACTTCATTGGCACACAAACATTTTTTACAATGAAAATCGCAAGGCAAAAAATCTAGAACAAGGCCTTAATAGAAGACTAATCAAAGGCCCTGTTGTAATACATCAGCATTCTCTCCCACTACTAACCATCACCATTGATTAAAGCCCTCAGCTCCTCAGTTGATTGAAGATTACAATAATCCAAATATTTGCCCTTTATCTTCATTTTTAATGCTTTTTTTCTTCATATTAACTCCCTTCCTGTACTGAATGGTTAATTTAAGGGTTTTAGCGGTTAGGGTAGGGGTTAATGTAATGGGTATTAGTGGTTAGATAGGGTTTTTTAGGGTATCGGCTTAGGGTAGAGGGTTTTAGGGTACGCGATTAGGGTAGGGGGTTTAGGCACTTACCTTAGCAGCCGGCGGGGTGAGTAGCAGCGAAGCGCTGGTGGTCATTCGGTAGTGATGAAACAGCCCGACCAAATGTCCTAGACCACTTCCTGCATGCCTTCACGACCATTATGGTTACAAAGGAGTTAATAATTCAAGCCTTTCACCTACAGTACATTGGAAATAATTTAAATATGTACAGATATAGCAACATTCCACTGTTTCCATGAGCGTGGGGAAAAAGTGAAGTTGCTCAGCACTTCATTGCATGTCACAGCTCTGTGACTACAGCCGACTTGTGGTCTTTTGCGACTTCATTATTTCTTTGAATTAACGATAGATGATGCTAGTGTGTAGTTAAGCTAAATTCAATGTATTCTACACTATTATGAGGCTATTGGTAGCGTCATGCACTGTATAATGTAGTACTGTGTAAGAAAGGCAGAGGATGCTTCCTCCAGATGTGGTGCTCTCTCTCGCTAGAAACAATCTATCCACAAGTGCATAGCGACCATCTATGCGAATCGTAATATGGTCCATCCACTTTCTAACATGAGGTCCATTTTTTTCCAAGTGTGTCCCTTCTCTGGTTCTGCTCTGGTACCTGTGCACGAGTTGTGGTAGGTCAATCAAAAAACACACTCAACAATGCCTGAAGAAGGCACCAGTAAAACCAAGAAAAAGGTCTTGCGCAAATAACTTCACACATTAATGAATGATGAAAATAGTTTCACAAGAGATATACTGTGGGAGATATAATTTTAAGAAAAATGTATAATAGCATACCCCACCACCACCCCCCCGGTAGTAGTTCTAAATCAAACAGAAGTGCAACTTCTATATAAAAGGAAAGGACGAAAAATAAACAAATGGTGCCCGATGTGTCTAAATGGGAAAAAAGGCTTATAAAATTGCCAATACACTCACAAGTGTAGGTAGTTTTCAAGCGCTTCAAAATGAATGTTGGATACTTTGTGGATTCTCTCCTCTACTCCAAATCTACTCGTCAATAACCCCTAGGGATCTGAGCAGAGGAGAGAGCACAAAGACTGGCACCGGAAGTGACATCATCCACTACGCCAAGGTTTGCACAACCCGATGGAGGGACGCTAAGAAAAGTCTGAGAATATGGGGGGAGGGGGGTCTAAGACTCCGGTGAAAAGAGTCGGTAGGATGCCCTGACTACCCCCAACTCCCACCTCATATGTTTATACATTTTAAATCTACACATGTTTGTGAGGGTTTTTTCTGATTTCTACTGAGCAAAAACCGTTTTGCACTATGTATGTTCCTCTTATGTCAGTAGTTTTCAACCTTTGTTTGGTTAAGGAACCCTAGAATTATATTGTGAAATTCTGGGGAAACCCAACCCTCTCCCGTCTCTCTCTCTCTCTCCCCTGTTTGTGTGTCTCTCTCTCCCCATGACTCTCTCTCTCTCTCTCGCCCCATCTCTGTCTCTCCCCCTGTCTCTCTCTCGCTCTCTCTCCCCTGTCTCTCTCTCTCCCCCCAGACTCTCTCCCCCCATTCTCTCTCTCTCCCCCAGTCTCTCTCTCCCCCCCCAGCCTCTCTCTCTCCCCCCAGTCTCTCTCTCTCCCCGCCCCCAACTCTTTCTCTCCCCCCACGGTCTCTCTCCCTCCCGGTCTCTCTCTCGCTCCCGCACCCCCGTCTCTCTCTCTCTCTCTCTCTCTCTCCCTGTCTCGCTCTGCTGTTTGGGTTGTCACCGGGCTTGGGACAGTGAGGACAGTTGTCCAAGCTCTCCCCCCATGGCGGCTGAGTGAACCATGGTTGAACATGACTGTCTTATGTCGTGAGGTATATCTGGAAGAGAACACAGAATACACAGAGTATCAACAAAGCATTAGTAAGACCGCACCTTAAATATGGAGTACAATTTTGGGCACCACTCCATAGAAAATACATTGTGGATAGAAGAAATACCAAATTAATAAAGGAGATGGATAATCTGATTTATGAGGAGAGGCTAGATAAATTATATTTGTTTACATTACAAAGAGGGGGATGATAACTATATACAATTATATTCCTGGACAGTACAAGGAGCTTTCCAAAGAATTACTCAGCCCTAGGGAAGTACAAAGTACACTGGGTCATCTCTTTAAGGTTGGAAGAAAGGAGATTTCACCAGCAAACAAAGGGTTCTTTACAGTAAGGGCAGTTAAAATGTGGAAATGAATTACCCCTGGAGACAGTGAGAGATACAATAGATATCTTCAAAAAAAGGTTGGACATCTTTTTAGGAAGGAAGGCTATACAGGGTTATACCAAATAAGGGAAGGATGTTGATCAAGGGAGTAATCTGATTGCCAATATTTGGTGTCAGGAAAGAATTTAATTTCCCCTTTAAGAGAAATAATTAAATGATATTTCACTGGGTTTTTTTTGTTTGCCTTCTTCTGGATCAATATACTGTAAGTAAAAATACAGGGTAAGTATGTCTTGTCTAAATTTAGCATAGGTTGAACTTGATGGACGTATGTCTTTTTAAACCTCATCTACTACGGTATGTAACTATGTATTTAATGTATTACAACAATGTATTCAAATTTATTGTTTCATGATTAATACACAGGCAGAGGACAATTTCCACCCAGCTCAGGGAGGGGTATTCTGGCAGACTGAGGGCGAATGGGGAGAGTGCCAGTCAGACAACTGTAGTCTGCCAGGAGCTGGCGAGTAATCACTAACTTAAGGGGGAGGGAGGATGAGTGAGAGAGCATTATTGCAAACCTTCTGTGGTACAGGGTATTTTGTACTTGTTTTTTGTAAAGGATAGTTATCTGGTTTATGATCAGTTAGTGCTACAGTAAATATGTTTCAATAACGCTACATCAGTGTTTCCAACCAAGCTGTTCCTGTATGAAACCAATAAAGTTTGTCAAGTGAAAGGAGCATTTCCAGGTGGGAAGCAAGGGGTCGCTGGAGCTGAAACAAATATGGTTCAGCTCCAGGAAGGTAGAAGAGAGAAGGAGCACAGCTCACAGCATCCAAAATGCAAAAATAAGCGCAACTCCAGACATGGGAAAAAATATATTAACCTTTAAAAATCAGCTTGGCAATGGTGTAGGATCACGCACAAACGCGTTTCACCCTGCAGGACTATCTCCAGGAACCTGATGCTTTTTTCACACCAAAATCCTAAATCTAAGAGGATCTTAACCTCATTACAACCTTCTCCTCGTTCTCCCCGCCCTCCCTCCCTCACCCTGCCATGGGGCACATGCCAGTGTACATTCAGGATAATGTGTACAAAAGTGACCACACCAAGTAATGAAATAAAATTCTGCTGTATTTAAATGGTCTTTTTTTTTTTTTTTAAAGATATTTTTATTGAGTTTCAATTATTTTACAAAAATGAGTCAACAAGTTACTATAAGACAAAATGAACATATAGTCAAGTACATTAAATACAGGAAGATAAATACAGTACATACATATACATTAGCTTAAGAAGTACCCTTTAAGGAAAAAGATAAACCAAAAACAAAGAGGTAATAAAGTGATAAGAAAGAGGTATGACCTTGTCACATTCCAAAGGGATTAAGATTTAGAGCGTGAAGACAATTGCAGTATGTCATTATGTGTTGCTAAGGAGTTCAGTAATTTTTTAGGAAGTCTATCCAGGGAAATGAGATCAAATACAATTTTTCCATTGAATCTTTTATAGAATTAGTCTGCTTTTCCAAAAGCATCAGGGACCATACACATTGGTACAAGATATCTAAAGAGGGGCATCTGGCTTCTTCCATAAAGCTGCTGACATGCATCTAGCGGCAGTTAAAAATGGTATAAGAAGCGTAAATCTACTAGAAGGTGTCATCCCCCTGGGAGACTATAACGGTTCTCTTCTCAGATCAGGAAACAGACCCACAGGGCTAAGGTAGGGGTATTGTAATGCCTGTATGCCCGCAGACCTGGCCAGTCCCCAGTACTGAGGTGGGTAAGGGTATAACACGCACCCACAGCAGTGAGGGCATACCCGGAGTGTGGTAAGTTGCGGTGCCGGGCCTGGTGAGTAAGGGTTAACGTTATACTTGCTGAGTCCGGGGTGCCAGAGGTCGGAGGGTAATGTCCAAGATGTATCTATTATGATTCTGCCTTATGATTTAACTGTACTTCACAATATGACATTGGGATTGACAGTTGTAATAATATTCTATATGTTTTAAAGTTTTAATGTGTTTTTTTGCCCCTTCTATGTTGTCTATTTTTCTTTTCCTTCACCCATTCCACCCACCACCTCTCCCCTCCTCCCCCCTTGGAGATATGTTTTCAAGGTTGTTCCGGAATGGGAAGAGGCATGAGGTGACCAGAAGGTTTGTGTCGGGCGGATTTGCTCTGGGCACAGACCGGACAAGCTTTGGTGAAATCAAAAATGTCTTTGTTCATTTTAAGCCACCAAAAGGTCCGTTTGATAAGGTCTACTGCCCTCTTGAAGCCTGGATGACCAGCAGATCTAGAAGAATGTCCCCACAGAAGTATTTTATCGCGAAAACGCGGGGCAGCGTACAACCGTCCTTCAGGCACCTTAAATCTCCTAGGAATATGAGCCTGGGCTTTATTGATTTCATCCAAGATATCAAAGTTATTGGCAGAAATAATACACTTAGCGGGAAGAATCATCTCCGAAGATTCGTTAGATTCGTTCTCCGTAGAGAACTGGCGAGATAGAGCGTCGGCCTTGATATTCTTGGTGCCAGGAATATAGGAAATTGTGTAATTGAACTGAGAGAAGAACAAAGCCCAACGAGCTTGACGGGATCCCAAACGACGAGCCCCCTCAATGTACAATACGTTTTTGTGATCGGTGAGGATGGCTACTGGCTCCTTGGTAAAACAAAACACAAAACAGCGCACAACGCTCATGGTGAAGTAAGAATGAACAATTTATATTAAAAAGTAATTCAAGGTTCTGCGTACTCACTTGGGTATTAAGTGGTTAATGCACTTTATTTCAGTTCACTTTGTTTATTCATTATAGTTGCGCACTTGTACTGTGTTTTTCTTTTGGCTCCTTGGTACCCTCGAGGAGATGTCTCCATTCTTGGAGGGCCAATTTGATGGGCAGAAGCTCACGGTTCCCGACATCATAATTTCTCTCGGCCGAAGAGAACTTCCTGGAAAAGAATCCACAAGGATAGAGTTTTTCCTGTGGAGAAGATCTCTGAGAAAGCACTGCGCCGGCTCCCACATCAGAGGCGTCTACTTCTTAAGTAAAAGGAAGAGAAGTATCCGAATGCCGAAGGATGGGGGCAGACACGAAGGCTTTTTTGAGGAACTCGAAGGCTTCGATGGCTTCAGGGGACAGACAGTCGGATCAGCACCTTTCTTGGGACAGTGATAGGTAGAGCAATAGTGGAGAAGTTACGGATGAATTTCCGATAGTAATTAGCAAAGCCAAGGAAGCGTTGCACGGCCTTGAGGGAATTCGACAATGGCCAGTCGAGTACAGACTTCAATTTCTCAGGGTCCATGGTGAAGCCTTTTTCAGAGATTATATAGCCTAAGAAGGCTGTGGAAGATTGGTGGAAAAGACATTTCTCCATTTTCGCGTAGAGGCGATTAGCACGAAGCCGAGAGAGAACCAACTTGGTATGGCGAATGTGCTCCTCCAAGCTTTTGGAGAAAATGAGGATGTCGTCCAAATATACGATGATGAACGTTCCCAAAATGTCCCGGAAGATATCATTCATGAATTCTTGGAAAACAGCAGGGGCATTGCATAGGCCGAACGGCATCACAAAATGTTCATAATGACCCGATGCGTGTTAAACGCGGTTTTCCATTCGTCCCCATCTCTTATTCGAATAAGATTGTAGGCTCCTCTCAAATCGAGTTTGGAGAATATGGAGGATCCTTGTAGACGGTCAAAGAGTTCTGAAATTAAAGGAAGGGGGTACTGTTTTTTTACCGTAATTTTGTTAAGCCCACGAAAGTCGATACAGGGTCTTAAAGAGCCATCCTTCTTTTTCACGAAGAAGAAGCCTGCCCCGGTGGGGGAGGTGGAATTTCAGATGAACCCCTTCTTATGATTCTCCTGGATGTATGTCGTCATCACTTCCGTCTCGGGCACAGATAAGGGGTAAGACTTAGACTTGGGGAGTATGGTTCCAGGAATTAAATCAATGGGACAGTCATAAGAACGATGAGGGGGTAACACCTCAGCCTGAGTCTTATTGAAGACATCAAAGTAATCATGGTATACCTTCGTCAAAGCAGAGTGGGAAGATGAGGTGGTGTCGAGGCCAGCGAGCACGGCAACAGAAGGAGTAACCGCCTTCTCCGAGGTAGCAGCCCATTGGATCGGCAAAACATTGGTCCAATCAATACGCGGGTTGTGAAGCTGGAGCCACGGCAATCCCAGAATAACCTGGACAGTGAGGGAGTGGAAAACATTGAAGACCATTACCTCGGTATGACCATCCTCGGTGGTCAGGGTAAATGGAATAGACTCCAAAATGATGAAGGCTGGTTGGAGCAGTCGACCGTCGATTGCCTCCAGGCCAATGGGCGACTTTTTCTTGACTAACAGGATTTGGTTGTTGCAAGCGAAGGCGTGATCAAAAAAGTTACCACCAGACCCGGAGTCGATGAACGCTTCAACCTCTATTTGAAGATCAGGACCCATAAGAGTTATGGGGAGTAGTATCTTCTTCGGTAGTTCCTTAGGGAGAGAGGGGCAAGGAGAAATAGTACCCAGTAGAAGCCCCTCTACCTTTACTGGGCGTTCCCGTTTCCCGGTTTCAAGCGGCAGTGACGAAGTTGGTGTTCTGGGGAACCGCAGTAGTAGCAGAGACCCTCCTCACGGCGTCGTGCTTTCTCAGCGGCCCGAAGCTGTTGGCTACCGATTTGCATCGGTTCAGGGGCGTCCAACACAGGGAAGGGCAATGGAGGAGACCTAGAGACCTAGGAGAAACAGGCAGGGACGAGAGAGAATGAGAACAGTGACGCTCATGGCGTCATTCTTGGGTGCGCTGATCCATCCGGATACTGAGTGCAATGAGTTCCTCAAGGGATGAGGGACGAGCGTGAGCTGCAAGGTCGTCCTTGAGAGATTCGGACAAACCATGCCAGTATGCCGCAGCGAGAGCTTCATCGTTCCACTGGGTTTCTGCAGCGACGGTGCAGAACTCCACCGCGTATCTTTCAGCTGACCTATGAGCCTGGGAGAGATGAAACAAGGAAAAAGCGGAATTTGGGGTAATCTTGAGTTTTGTCTGGTCTGTGTTCCCAGAGAGGAGAAGCACAAGCGAGGGCTTCGCCAGTGAGTAGGGCATAGATGTAGGCCACCTTGGTACGACCAGTAGGAAAGTGGGACAGGGACATCTCGAACTGGACGACACACTGATTCAAGAATCCTCGGCAAGTGAGGGGTTCCCCGTCATACCGGTTGGGGGGTGGAATATGTGGCCCCGGGATGCTTATAGGCACTGGGGCCGGGGATGACGGTGCCACAGGGGATTCCCGGAGAGATAAATTAGAAAGTTTCTGTGTAACATTAGTAAGTTGATCGCTTAGGAATTGCCAATGTTCCATGGAGACACCTTGGCCCACCTCAGGGGGGTCTGCATTTGTTGGGCTCTGCATAATGTAACGCCTGTATGCCCGCAGACCTGGCCAGTCCCCAGTACTGAGGTGGGTAAGGGTATAACACGCACCCACAGCAGTGAGGGCGTGCCCAGAGTGTGGATAGTTGCGTTGCCGGGCCTGGGGAGTAAGGGTTAACGTTATACTTGCTGAGTCCGGGGTGCCAGAGGACGGAGGGTAATGTCCAAGAGCCAGCGTTCAGGGGTTTGAGAGAGCAGCGTAGTGATGTCCGAAAGCCAGGGTTCAAGGGCAGGAGAAGGCAGCGTAGTCAAGTCCAAAGCAGAGTTCAAGTTCAAACCAAAGGAATCCAAACAGGGGCAGGGACAGGAACCAGAGCTGAAACAGACAAGGGAGCTAGGCATAGACACTGCACACACAGGAGCTACAGGAAAGCTATGCAGAGCAAGGACTGAGAGGACAGAGTGGGGTTATATAGGAAGATGGGCCAATAGGGGTGAGGGGTGGAGCAGAGGTTTGAGTGGGTAATTGCAGGGATAGGTCCGTGTGAGCAGGGGAGGAGACAGGGAGGTAATCCAGGATAATTGCCTGCAACTGACGGGGGCGGAGCCAGTGCCTGGGGACGGCTGATTACTAGAGCGGGTGCACGCGCCTTCTGTAAGATTGTTATGCGCGCGCACCGCGCGTGTACCTGGGCATGGAGGGTGTATCACGGAGGAGGAGCTCGGCATGAGAGGCAGAAGGGAAGGGGGAGCGGAGGAGCCAGGTACGGAAAGGGCTAGGATGACAGAGGCACGCCGAGGAGCTCGTGTCACTCGATGAGTGACAAGCGATCGGGAGCGCGCGCGCTCAGTGAGGGAATCGCGCACGTGCCCTGTACGTGTGCCTGGGCGTGTGCAGACCGTGCTGTGGAGGAACGGCTCAGAGAGGAGGAGGAGAGAGAGTGGGGATGTAGGGAAGCGGGACAGCTAGCCGCCGTGGGACCTGGGGTGACGGGGACACGCTGGGAAGCGCGAGTCCCCCAATCCATTACAGGTATACATTAACTGACCAGAGCCAGAGGACAGTCCAGTTAGAGTAAACGTAGTTGGGTAGCAGGCAGAGGATAAAGACAGACGGCAGAGGTGCAGAGTTGGGGTCACAGGCAGAGGTCAAGGCAGGCAGCAAAGGTGCAGGATCAGGGTCACAGGAAGAGGTCAGCAACAGGGAATCTACAGGCAAGAGGACAGGCGACACTAAGTAAAATGGCTGGGACTGCAATAGAAACAGGAACCTTGCTCAGCAACTTCCTGTAGGAAGTGCAGCTTTAATAGGAGGCCAAGGAAAAGAAGGATCCAACGCTCTACGGTTTTCTAAATAAAGCTAATTTATTGTGCCACACAACGTTTCAACCAATAGGTCTTTCTCAATTGACTAGGCATGCCTAGTCACTTGAGAAAGACTTATTGGTTGAAACGTTGTGTGGCACAATAAATTAGCTTTATTTAGAAAACCGTAGAGCGTTGGATCCTTCTTTTCCTTATTATTGCCCTGGAATATACCTGACAGGTTATCCTTGAACCAGCAGCACCGGTAAAACTGTATGTATATTTTTTCATTGTTGAGTGCAGCATACCCCTTTTATTTTAAATTGGACGCCGCCAGGACCTAAGATGGCCAAAAATAGTCAAGGGAGGGCAAATTCCAAAAAAACAGGCACGGATCGAGAGGAAGAGATTTCCCCAGCAAAAAGAGACCGTTGTATAAGGGGACACCCATTTCTAAAACAACTGAAAAAAGTGTTTGGGCTGCGATCCAATATTTATCAATAGTGGGGCATGACCACCATATGTGCATCATATGCTGCAGAATATATTTTATTTAATCTGGATGGGGTTAAGTACCATTTCATCAGTATTTTTGTCAAGGTCCGATGGAGAATGCACAAATACTGCAGAATATATTTTATTTAATCTGGATGGGGTTAAGTACCATTTCATCAGAATTTTTGTCAAGGTCCGATGGAGAATCCACAGTGAGAGTCTGTAGTACCGGAATAATAGGGATGCTTGTTGGTAGCTGGAACCAGGAGACTGTATCTGCGGTGCGATGTAGGCAGAGAGATCAGGAAGGATCAGGCAGATGGGTTATGCAGACATGTCAAGGTCAGGGTAAGCGCTAAAGAGAAGAGTAGTCGATCAGGCCCAAGGTCAGAGCAGGGAGCAAACTGCAGAGTAATAGGACAAGTCAGAATTGATACCAGGTTTTTGCAAGTGCCAGCAGCAAGTCTGAGCACTTCAAAGCAGCAGTGAAACAGAACCTGCATCCAGGGTAGCATGTTTGTTGTGAAGCACTGGCAGACAGGACACGTGCCTTTTTTATAGTCTGTAGGAAGTAAGGTGGTGTAGTCAGTATAGCTGTCTACCGAGAACCTGTATAGAATGACTCAGTCTCAGGGAAATGCCAAATCGCTCGGGAAAGCAGTGTATTTGGCTCTGTCTTTTTCTAAGTTCTGCCCCGGCATGTGCCAGTAGTCTGTAAGAGCTGCACAGAGAGTGCTGCACAGAGAGAGCTGCCTCCCAGGCGATCACACTGTTTTTATTTTATTTTCATAACACAAGCAGGGGGTCTCCGGAGCTGAGAAGGAAAAATGCACACAATGCTCACCAGGGATTAAAAATAGTAAATCATTTATTGATAATTAATACTTCACTGAGGGGATCCAACCCCACCTCAGTATAATGCGTCACAAGGCTAAGTTCAGTTACAATGAACATAAACCATAGGATAAACACTAATTAATCTAAATCCATTAACAACATAACACACGGTATAAGAATATAGTAAAATAATAAAAGAGACAGTGTTAAATAAAACAGAACAATTGATCCTGAATTGACTAAAATATAGTTAAACAATTGTCTAAGGCTGGCAGGGGGAGACGGAGACTTACACTGAAGCCCAAAGCGGGTTCCGCGGCGAACGTATAAGGATCCGGATCACGCCACCGCAGAGATCTAACCACCGCCCGAGCTCCCTGCAGACGCCGTCTCATCCTATCAGAACATGCGCAGAGTGACCTGTCGTGACTTCTAGACGTTTCGCACTACGTGCTTCGTCAGGAGGTCACATACAGCGTCACAAGCGCGTATTTACATAAACCACAGCCAATCAGAATGCCGGGCTAGGAATAAGTACATATTGGATGCCATACATATGTGTCCTCACGAAGGGTATTTATAACTCCATAAGGGCAGCAGTTTTAAACAACATCAGCCAAGATAAGGCATACAATCAGTTCATGTTCTCACAACCCAGGGGGAGCATAAAGGAAAAAACAACAGAAAAACACAATCTAAGTGCAGACTGTAGGTTCAATTGAACAATGTTTGTAGAGACTTGGCTCGTATGTACAGCCTACTCACAGGATGGCAGATAAATATGGGCAATGACTGGATCTGTGGAATCTGTGCTGTCGTCTGGGTATACACAGGATGGCTCTCACACATGAACATCAGGTAGATGGGAACATGGAATAATAAAAAGAAATCTCCATGGTGCAGATCAGTATAAAAGGGAAAACTTTATAATGTAGTTTTAAAAATGTGCACTTACAATATAAAAAATATAAAAAATAAACACAAGCATTTGGCACTATAAAAAGTGACTCAGGAGTGTTGGGATGTGACCACAGCTCACCGCTCACCGCACCGCAGCTGCTCGTCTGCTATACACCGTGTAGATGCTGGATTCACTTCTAGGGTCAGTTCAGCTCTCTGCACCTCCGATCCTGGTCTCGTGGTGCCCGCAGAATCACCTCCAGAGATTCCTGTACCCCGTAGTATTCCGCACCATCACCTCCAGTGTATTCTGTGCTGCGATACGTCACTTCCGGTTCGGGTGCTGAACTCCGTCACGTCACTTCCGGTATGGGTGTTTGACAGGCAGTTTGCTGGGCCAATCCACACACTTCCTAGGCGGGTCCTCTCAACATGTTTCGCCCAATAGGACAATAGGCTTCATCAGGAGTATAGGACCCCCCTCCCCTCTCTCACTTTATATACTAGAGTTAATTAATAAATTAACCCTCGAACTGCATCATAGAGTATCAGGACCATCATATAAGATAGGGGTTTCAGCTGGGCGTTAGGGGACTATTAATTAAGCACTTATAAGCATATTTATTATAAAAGATATGTTAAAAGGTATATTAAAACCAAAATTAAAAATATAATTTATATATCAATGGAATGGAATAAATTATGACTTTTAGGATAGAGTTATATGATGGTGTGAATACCTCATAATAGAATAAACAATCATAAACATTAATCAAATGAGTAAAATATCTCACAGATAAATATCTCACAGAAAAGGCAGATTTTAACACAAGGGCATAAATTGCAAAGTAGCAGCAGAAGGATAAAATAACCTTCTATTCAAATGAACATCTGAGTAAAACATAAGTGATGTGTAAACAGTAAAAACGGCGCATGGATACCTGCAGGAGAAGCGGGATAAAAGGTGGAGGAAAAGAAGCATTAAAACCAAACCATAATGACAGTGTAATGAAAGACCTTTATCTTAAAAACGGGGCAACATCAATCTCCATATTTAAGCCCCTAGGGTGGAGGGTTTTTTAACTTGTGAATCCAAAAGGATTCTCTTTTGATTAGATCTAAATTTCTGTCACCCCCTCTCCAGTGTTGTTTAACACTCTCTATTGGCATATACTGTATGTCAAACCCCGAGGGTCACCTTGGTGTTTCTCAAGAAAGTGGTTTGAGACACTGTGAGTAACTAAGTTACGCTTAATGCTACTTAGATGCTCTAATATCCTTGTCCTAACCGGTCTCTCTGTTTTACCGATGTATTGGAGTTTGCACGGGCATTCCAGGATGTATATCACATGGTCTGTTCTGCATGTTAGACAGGACTCTATTTTGAAAATTTCTTTTGTTATATTTGAACTGAATTCAGTTTTTTTACTAGATTTGAATTCACACGCCCTACAGGTGCTACACCCAAAAAAACCTTTTCCACTTTGTAGCCAACCATTTTGGTTAGAACTCTCTGTCTTAAGTGCACTTGGTGCAAGTTTATTATTCCATGTTCCCATCTACCTGATGTTCATATGTGAGAGCCATCCTGTGTATACCCAGACGACAGCACAGATTCCACAGATCCAGTCATTGCCCATATTTATCTGCCATCCTGTGAGTAGGCTGTACATACGAGCCAAGTCTCCACAAACATTGTTCAATTGAACCTACAGTCTGCACTTAGATTGTGTTTTTCTGTTGTTTTTTCCTTTATGCTCCCCCTGGGTTGTGAGAACATATATCGATCATCTGGGACCAGCGAAGACAGTCCCTTCCAGAGGGTTTGAGCAGGGGTTACAACTATATATAATATTTTTTCCACTATTATTAGTCACTTATATTCACGCATGAAAGTTAGTTTAAGTATTCTTATGCACTTTTTATATTATTCACTTATATATCGGTGAACACCAGTATTGTTTCAGCGCCTATTTCACACTATCACTTTGTCACATACAATCAGTTCAAGCAACATATATATTCAATATCAACAATGCAGACATTATATCCAAAAGAAAACAGGAAAACAGGAGAATATATATATTAACCCACTCACTGCTGAACTATAGATATAGAACATGCTATAAACCAAGCACGCTATATACCAAACATGCCTAGATTGCAGCACATACATCAATGAATATATGTTCACAAGGTGAAAATATACAATAAACATAGTAGAGTTACTAAATAAACGTCACATGCACATTGTATCATTATTTCAGAAACGGAGTAAGTTCAATTAACTCATTAAAGCCAGTAGGATACCTGGTTTGGAATATGTAAATCCAATACTGTTCTCGTTTTAATAGATGGAGATCTCTGTTACCCTGTCTAATATTTAATGGTACACATTCCAATCCCTTAAATCTAATACAACTGGGATCATTGTTATGAACTTCTTTGAAGTGCTTTAATAAAGGAGTGAGGGGCATGCCTTTCGCTAAAGTTTTTGGTATGTTCTTAACATTTCTCAAGTGTTCCAACATACGCATTTTAAATGGTCTCTTGGTCTTACCAATGTACTGTAAATTACAGCTACACTGTAAAACATAGACCACATGCGTAGTGAGACAATTGTTAAAAAAACTATTAGTGTTATAAACAAGATTAGTAGCACAAGACGTAACAGTTTTGTCTTTAGTGATATGATTGCATGCCCTTCATTTGACGCATTTATATGTGCCGACAATCCCTAGGCGTGCTTTCATATCACCAGATATTTTAGTGTTTCTAACAACCTGACTTGGAGATAATAGGCTTTTCAGATTAGGTGCACGCTTAAACACTATACCAGGTTGAGATTTCAAATGGGGTCCTAATATAGGGTCCATTTTGAGTACACCCCAATGTTTACGCAACATTTTTTCCCCTTATGATCTCCAAGGCCCATTTGAAATCCAAGAGCCACCTCTCATCCAACTTCTGACATCTGTGATAGAGTCACAATCTCTATTTTCTGTAGTAGTGCAGCTAGTGTGATTTCCAGCCACAGACAGTTACACTCCTCTGGAAAGCTAGCAGCACCTGCAGCTAATCAGGCTGGTCTCCTGAATGAACAGGAGATTAAAAGGCAGACAGAGAGCTGCCACAGATAGATTGTTTTCCCCAGAGAGGGGGAGAGACTTTTTCCCCAACCAGAAGGAAGTTTGTTGGTACAGTTCCCCAAGCCTGCTGGATGCTAGTCGTAGGACCTGCTAGGACTACCTTGGTTGCATACCCAGGAAGAACAAGCCTGCTGAAGAATTAAGGACATGAGACTGCTGTAAGAGTAGGGCTGTCATGTCCAGGACACTGGATCCAGAGGGATTTTCTGGACTCTCTGGGGACTGAGTCCCCAACAAAACAGATAAGGACTTTGATATAGTCATATATAGTATATATGTAAACATGAGTGTGTTTTGGGCTGGTAACCAGTTAAGCTATCTAGCCAATTAGAGAGGGAGCTGCTGTGTAGTCAGTCTCCTAAAGAGGAGTAGGTGTTATTTTTATGCTTTTTTTTCTTAAAGGGATAGTGGGCCTATTGTTTTGTTTATCCCCTGTAAATAAAACCCTGTTCAACTAATTTTTAGCGTTTTCTGCCTTAATATGGGAGAAAAGACCCTGCAACGTGACTGAACACATATCCTACATATGATGTGTGATGCCTCAGAGGTTTTAGAACTGGAGACGGTTTTAGGGGGAAATAATTTAGGCTTTTATTAGCTGCAACTTTGACAACATAAAAGATCAGCTTGTGATCTGCCTAACAAGGTTAAGAAAAACAAAACAGCCTATCTCCTATAGGAAGCGCTGACTACAGCTTACACACTATCTATGGGTTGGAAAGCTACATCCCTTACCAACAATATCAAAGAAGACAGCATGGAGGCCACTTTACCTTCAGGTCCTGACTTACTCCTGTCTGGCTAAGAGGTGTGGAGACAGAGTCCCAGTGCAGGTATGCTCTCTTCAGTGGTCCAGGTTGTGTCCCTGGATCAGAGAGTAACGTTACAATGTAAACTCTCCAGCGGTCTAGGGTGGCTCCCTGGATCAGAGATCTCCCTGCAGGCTTTTTAAAGACCCTCTAATAAGGCAGCTGAGCAGGACAATTAAGACAGGACTCTGGCTTTAACCTGCTCAGTGCTGTCTCAGGCTCTGAAAATACAGTATGTTTCTCTTTGCATTATTACCGTATTTCCTAGATTGCAAGACGCCATCGATTGTAAGATGCACCATTGATTTAGCACTTACAAGTGAGGAAAAATGGTAATAACAATTTTTGTGGAAAAACAGCAACCTCCTGCTCAGCCAATCAGAAGCAAGGTGGGCAGGCAGAACGGGCCTATAACAGGCGGGGGCATGGGTACATCCACAGATAGTTGAGGTCAGTGTTGTTTCTAATTTCTGTTTCACTGAAATATCAGTATATTTAATTACCACTACTATTTTCTACTATAAGGGCCCACATTACACAGTATACGGTAAAATCCTAAATCTGACCGGCAAGGCATTAATTTGCAATGCGCTGGAAGCTGCTCAGGGAGATGTAATCACTGAGCAAATCACTCCCTGTGGAGCCACCAGATCACGCAGGCTTACCTCTCCTACGGCATTCAAGGCTGACAGTATGGTCCGTCGGCAGGTTGTGGGGAACCCCCTACATACATCCCAGGCCGGTAGGAGATGCTGCAGGGGGATGGGACAGCTTGAGATCTCTATTACCCATTATCCCCAGGCTGTGAGTCGCGGGGGCAAGGGGGGCTGTGAGTCGTGGTGGGCTAGGGGGACTGTGAGTGGAGCAGCCAGCTCGTTTAACAGCCACAGCACCACCATTATCCCCAGGCTGTGAGTCGCAGGAGCGTGGAACGTGAGCGGAGCAGCCAGCTCTTTTAACAGCCACTGCACCACTGTTATCCCCAGACTGTGAAAGTCGTGAGAGGGGCGGGGGGATGGGGGGAATGTGAGCGGAGCAGCCAGCTGTGTTACCAGCCACCGCACCGCCGTTAACCCCAGGCTGTGAGTCGCGGGAGGGGGGGCGTGAGCGGAGCAGCCAGCTCTTTTACCATCCACCGCACCGCCGTTTTCCCCAGGCTGTGAGAGTAAGCTGTAAACTCTGAAAGCAGCCTTGCTGCGGCTGCTCCAAGAGTGCCCCCTAGCAGTTTTTTTTCCCTTTTTGTGAATACATCGATTCTAAGATTCAATCATGTGAAAATGGGAAAAAATGGGAAAAAAGGTGCGTCTTAGAATTGAGGAAATAGGGTACATGAAATGGGGATCCACCCTGTTACATCCACATTTAGTGGACTTCTGAGGATCTACCACTTAATTTAAATTTGTGTTACACATATACAAAGAGAATATCAGATAAGTAACAATAAAAACAATTGTCACCAGTGTTACTGTCTAACTCTATTCTATGAAGGAACATGTATGGAGTAGATATACAGTATTAATCTTTTATACTTAGAATGATAATAACAGTGTAAAAGCAGGCAAATGGTGGTCAAATTCAGACATAAGCATACCATAACAGTGAATTTGCCATTAAGAACATATAGGAATCAAGTTAAGTGCAGCCTTATTCATTGTAAACATAGAAAAGAGAAACCAATTAATCATCACAAAAACAAATGCAACATCTAACACAGAAATCCTCAAACTATGTATTGCATTTATACTAGGGTACCGTAGAAAAGGCCAGTTATGAGGGACCAAACTAATGATATACATTGAAACATGTAATATCTGGATATTAGATCCATTCTAGTAGGCTAACATAACTGCATCAACAATTTGAATAAAGTCACAGTTTATAAGATTACTCCAATTTACAGCATAGTTTCCTACACTAGGTTTTAACTCGAAATCTGCATCTGCTGAATGTACTATTTAGGCCGCGTCCATACTTAGTACTTATTGCGACGGCGCACGATGAACAAAAGGCCTAACTTGAATAAGGACGGCCATGGTGCGTGCATGTGCGAGAGCGACGGCGCAGTAAATTTTTCATGCGACAAAATAATTTGATTTTGTCACGCGACGGCCAGGTCATGTGAGCAGTTAAGCCTATGAAGGTGAACCGCTCACGTGATGTCACGGACAAGCTTCCAACACGCCACCCCATCGTGTCTCCTCCTTCAGATTTCACAGGCTAGGGATCGCCTCTGCAGCAGGCGCGCGTAACACCAGGTGCTCGGGCGCGCGCGCATAATATGTACACGGCCTTAGTCTCTTACAAAGTGAGATAAGATTTCTCAGCCATATCATTCAGCAATCATAATAAACTGCAGTATTGTGTAGATGTAATCTACAGAGAAGAAAAAAGAACTCAGCTAGAAAAGCACTCAGTAGCCAGAAGTCAGGTTTATGAATTATATTAAAATTAATCTTTAATAGTATCCTAGTTAAAATAAAGTGTACAAAAAAGACAAACTCTCATAACTAACATGTGACCAAACATATAGCCAAGTGGATGGTGTCTCCTCGATCAGGGGAGTGCAAACTTTTCCAGGTGCGCCCCCTGTCTTTCCTGCCTCTATGCTGGCGCCCCCCCCTCCCTACCTTAGAACTGCGTCAAATGATGCTCAGGGTCACGTGATGTCATGTCACGTGACCCGCGGCATCATTTGACGCGTGTGACGTCATGTCACATGACCCCGTGGCGTAATCTGATGCCGCATTGCCATGGCGACGCGTCACAGTGTCTGAATCAAGGTAAGAATAGCGTTGCAGAGGCCTCACGTAATCCCCCGGCATTTAACTGAAATGCCTTGGAGAAGAGAGTGGGGCCTCTGCAACCGCCCGCGCCCCCCCAGCACAATCTCCCGCCCCCCCCCTAGGGTGCGCGCCACCCAGTTTGCGCATATCTGTCCTGGATAATAGATGCTAGGTATATGGCTTAATTCCACCCAGTCCGTGGACAATTGGTTAAATTGTCAGTTTTAGTTAGTCAATATTCGTGCAAAAAGTATCAGAATCACAAATAATTCACTTCATGTGGGAACTGACATATTTTATCTGAGTTCAAAGTGCCAGTATTTGCCCTGTTCTTGCTATAGCTGCAAGTATCTTGTGGTTAAAGTAGATGTTACATTTAACCTTGTGAAGTGGTAATTGGTGGTTGAGCTTTAATGTTGCCATAAAGTGGTCAGTAGCTGACACATAGATCGATTTACTTGGAGTATTTAATTCTAAATTATCCTTGGGTGTTTGTGAGATTTGATACAAAATGTTGCATAATGCTACAATGCTTCAAGTGTTATGACGTACTGTATCTCAGGCTCTATATGATATCAAATCTCTAGATATATTGCACCTTGGCAGAAAACGGTCAGTTAAAAACAAGAGAGATCCAGATAATTGTACTGGATTCAGTGCTGGATGTGTAGATGTAAGCATGAGTGTTCTGCAGTTCAAAATCTTATCATTATGTCTCATCCAGTAAAGCATATAGAGCACAATTTACATTGGACAATAACAGATAATTGCTATACCTTATGTCTAAAGTAAATAATTAAGAACAACAGGAACAATAACGTGGCTTCAAATATGTGAAATCTAAATGTAAATATATTAAAATAAAGAAATGTCCAGCTAGTAGAAGTCCTAATATATTTTGCATCTATAGACCTTATTTTGCCTACAATGTTTACCATTAGACCGTGCTTTTAAATTGGCACAAAGCGATAGTGCACTCTATGTGATTATTTACAGTACGATAGAAAGTCTCTCATATATAGCATACTACAAATCCAGGCTCTAGTGTCAGTTCAGTAAAAATCAATGGGAAGTAATAAAGGCAATAATGAACTTTCAGACCCATGTTATCCGGAGCATGAACATAGTGCAGTGACCATATGTCTGTACTGTATACTAGAAAACCACAGAGCATCACAGAGTATGTAAGTGGAGCTAACAGAACACCTATTATCTTGTCCTAAGTCACAGTTTAAAGTTTATGTGTATTGATTAAGTATATTATATATAGTCAATGCAAAGAGGGGTAACATTTCTCCAACCCAATATAGTGCAGGGGCGAAATTCCGTGAATTATTGAACAGCCATTTTGTGTGTAGTGCAGATATGGGCACTCTGCAGGATCATAGGCCAAATATTATTCATGTATGTTATGCCAGACATCACAAACAATACAGAGGATTCACCTTTATATTAGGATGTACTATAGCGCAGTGGCAAGATTAATAATTTACAATGTTGTACTCCAAGTCAGTTAACCTTGTGAATAGCACATAATAATCTGGGCTGGCCTTTTGAGTGCCAAAACATATAATATAGTACAAAAATATATCACATAACAGTTCAGCTGTGTCTATACCAAATGAAAAGACATCTAGTGAGGTAATCCTAATACACAAGTTAAGTGCAGCCTTATTCAAGTCAGCAAAGTATTGAAACTTTCAAAATAACACCAATTGCACCTGCTAACGTCTGAACACTTGTATATCTCACTAATATAGTGTATTCGTAACAAACGCAACAGAGAGCTATTCTTGACATTGTCCTTGGTTATACCAGAGCAAGCACATCACTTTATAAAAAGGATATCGGCATAAAGTACTGGAGCCCAGATTCCCTGATATGAGTCTGTAAGCTCCCCTCAAGTCTCTTGTGCAACATTCGGTGAGCAGTGCTATCTTCCAAGGTCAGTCTATGTTGGTGAGCTTCTCTCACACGGGAAATCCATGTTCTCCGAGTAGGTCACTGCATACAGGTATGACAGAATGTATCACCTGAGTGGTCTCAGACTTTGGATCTCTTATCGCAGATGACCTTGGTTCATCCTGCTCTTCTAGGAAGTGGTTTCTCTGCAGACTTGGGAGATGAGGGAGATCTTTACTCCGTTGCCCGACAGTCCATTTGGAGTGCACAAAAAAGGGCCTCTGCATCATGCGTGTTCGCAAAATGGCCCTTACACCTTTCCACGTGAAAGTAAGTGTGAAGGGGAATCTGCAACCGTATTTTACTCGGGCCAAGAGGTGAGATCTGACTTCCACGAGTCCTCTGCTTTTTTTAAAGGTCTCTGGGGACAAATCCTTGAAAATTTAGATCGTATAATCTCCAAATGTAATAGGTTTATTTCTGGTGGCTTCAATCTTGACAAATCATCAAGATTGTGGTAATAATTTACCGGGTGTGATATTTGTATTGTTGATGTGATGCGGAGATTAACGTGACCGCCAATAACGGATTAATGTCTGCATTGTGATCACGCTTCTAATATTTCTACCATTTAGGCTTCTGTAATATATATATTTTTGCAGTACCCTCTGGTAGACAGTACATTAATCTCTTTGATGCTTTTGGCTACCAAGGTAAACCACAGGCATCAAATGGGTTAATAAAAACATTTAACTACACTACCTACCCTCCTTGGCTACTGTAGTGGCTAGTAAAGAATTGCCATAAAATTGGTTAAAATAAAAGTTATAGTAACTGCAGTACTGTAGTACAGTACCGTATCACACATCTCATAATAAATATTTCTTATTCAACTACCACAGTCTGGGTTTTGTGGGTCACAGATACAGTACTGGAGCTGTCTCTCCTCCCAACAAGCCCCACAAACACAATAGTAAATCAAATAATCTTTTTTAATTTAGACTTTACGTGACAGAGGTTGAGGAGTTGGTTTGGAGGGTGTTTTGTTTTGTAATGATTAAAAATTAAATTAAAATGCAAATCTTTTAAAGTGTGCATCTGTAGACAAATTTCAACAAACCATGACACGTACATGTTTTCCATGGTGTTATACAGTATGTAAAGCATGCAAAGAGCTCTTTATCTGAAACTCACAGACAGCAAATAAACAATTGTCAAAGCAACAGTGTAGTGAATTTTATTATGCAGAAAGGTGGTTATGGTGTAACAGAATTTGTATTTCCCCTAATAAAAGTTGCATGATATTACAGTTAACTCTATAAGGCCTCGACTATATTTGAAGAACCCGCTTCCGCGCGCCTCGGCGCAGTGCACGCTCACCTGTAGCAGGAGAAATTTCCTATTTTCCACATTGAAGGAAGACCTGCTCATTGAAAACACCTTGGCCACTGTTTTGGAGTTGCCTTTATTTGTTTAAAAGAATGTGAGTTCAATATCTAAAGACTCCTCCAGCACAGAAATTGAACACTGTTTTTATGTTATTACACTATATTATCCATTTTCTTCTCCTCATATATTCCACGTATTGCGCTTCCCTACTGTTCACCAACGCTTCACCAAGAGGGAACATCAAGGACCGTTCCCAAGAAAGGGTTTATTGAGCTGCATATTTATTGTTTATTCACTCAATTATCAGAATTGTCACCAATTTAATTATTTATCATCACTGTACAGTATATCACTTCATATTGCACTTATTGTTATTTCCTCACAAGGAGCGCTGTTTTATTATTTCATTCACTTATATATATATAGACACAGATTAAAAGTCTAAAAGCAATCTATCAATCCTGCAATCTTGGATAAATAAATCATGCAATATTAGCAATATGAAGCTTAACTGAGGTGAAACATCTAGAAATTAATCCACCCCTTTCAATTTGTAGATAGCCACATTAGTCTTATGTTTTTGTTGGTATGGTCCCGCTCACGTCTGGTTAAAGATAATTAGACAAGAAAGGGCAGAGTGTCGCAGAATCCTACTTCAGCCATGAATTCTAAAACCTTGATATACCCAGGGTGAGTGACCTGGTCTAGTCCCTTATGATTTAGAAAGAAACAAAAGAACGCTAGGTTACCAGTTTATGGTTAATTAGGAGATTGTGTCTGGCATTGCATTAATAAATGAGTATGTGCTAGTTGATAAAATTGGTTTAAATGTCTTGTATTTTGGGCAACATTTCTCAATAGTCTTTTACAATATGTTCACAAAGAAATTCTTCAGGGGAGTGTAATTAGCCTTACACTGTTTAATGTCATGCTTAATGATTACTGGGAATGTTTTGATTAGGCACTTAATCTGCCTGTGCATGCAGATGATGGTGGCGTTTAAACTGAGAACAGGAATCTTTGAATAAATGTGAACCATGTAATTGAATAGTTGTATAAAGCAGGATTGGGTTAGTACATGAGTTCCCACTAAAGTACTGAATCACTTGGAAGAAAACACAGGACAGTGCAACACTTAAACAGGTATTAATAATAAGGCAGACTATTTCTTGTTGCATTCTTGTTGATCAATTTGTTTATACATGTAGCTCTTCCCCCCCCCCCCTCCCCTCTGGGAGATAAGGTGTCTACGGCGCATGTGGTGCTTTACCTGTGGCTCACAGGAGGTCTGAGCCTCCGCCGCTGGGAGCCTGGGGTATACCTAATTCACTAGGTGACAGCGCCTCCACCTGCGTGGGATCCTAATTTGATGGGATACCCACGCACAGGAACACTCAATAATAACACAAGGCATATAACTATAACCTTTTACTAAGAATATATAGATAAGCAGATAACTTCAACAATGATAATGGTAGCACTACTGGTTACAGCTATACCTCCACCACGCAGGGCCTTATCCCACCACTGTGTAACCCACACCGTGTCCACCGTACCTGAGGAGCCCTTGGGCACCCAACCACCCTGGTGTCCACAAGTATAACTGTCCCACCCTTATATGTGGTCAGCGCTGCCACTATGGTGTGTGTGTATACTGTTGGTGCACTTTAGGATAAAGGTACCTGCCGGGTGCTCCACAACCCGGGTGCGCCGAGGAGATAACGGGGAGGATCCGCTGATCCAGCGATGTCCTCCACAACAACTCCACTTCCGCTTGAGGTGGTATCCTGTAGAATGGTCCCACACGCAGGTAGTCTCTCTCTTGTGGTGGTTTGATCCCAGAATACACCTTTCAGGAATGTGCAGCGTTGCAGCTGTATCCCTATACTTACTTACAACTACAAGCCAGGGTCCCTACCTACTGGCCTGTCCCTGGAGCAACCAGAATCTATGTTGGTGAGTCGGGGCCTAGCTGGGGCCTAGGGGGAACCTGGCCTAGTGCAGAGGGTCACAGACCCCTGCCCCTAACTCCTACCCTGTCCTGGTCCCAGCACCAACTGCCTTGCACGCCCTGAGCGTGCCAAAATGTATCTCTCTGAGCAGGAGATCTGTAAGCCCTATTGGCTGCTGTGGCATCACATGATTGGCAGCCCCAGTGGCTGTTGGGTTTTGTAGCCCCGTGAGGAGCCTGTTCCTATTGCCACCGCGTGCTTGCAAGTATACTGCGCATGCGCGACTGTATTGGCTGCCGCTATTCTCATCTGCGCATGCGCTAACTTGAAAGTTGCCCTGATCTACGGATCGCTACATCTACCCATCCGCGATCCTTGTATTGGCCGCCGCGACTCTTCTGCGCATGCGTGAGCATGCACATGCACACAACATGGTGGTGTCCTGCAGAGGGTGCCGCCGGCATGCCCGTTGCCACCCGATACAGCCCCAGCAATAGTGGAGGTAAGGAGGGGGGAATGGAGGACCAGGGAGCCAGAGGGGACAAGGCTACATACATAACGTATTGAATGCTTGCTTTCTTTTGTATGATAAGGCAAAAAGCATTAACATCACGTTAAAATATCATCTCTGGTAGGCGTGACAAACAAATGAGAAAATCCAGTTCGGAAAATAAATTGACAACCTACCAATTGCTTCTATCAAGAGAAGAATGTAGGGATGGTCCAATCTTCCCAAAAAGGTAACATTCAAGGAAAATCACTCCATGTATATTAAAAGCATTTATGGGAGAAGGAGGAGATTATTACTATTGTTTTTGGCATGGGTTCAGTTCCCAGTGTCCTTTCCCTGTTACCTTTGCATGTCATATTATCTACCTGTAAATGTCTCTGGGTCCCACAAAAAAATAAATAGACTGTGAGCTCAATGGCCTCTATTTACAGGGATCTCTAATCTGCAGCGAAATAGAAAAAAAAATGAATGTATTACTGTAAGATTGGGGTTTAACATCACATCGGTTGATGTCCCATAATTATGCTTTGTCATAGAATACTGAATAAAATTATTGTATATTTCTTGACTTCACAGTAAAGCTGTGCATTGCGGTAGCTTTAAGATCTACCTTTGAACAATGAAGACGTGTAGGGTTTTTTTTTAAAGCTAAAAAAAAAAAAACAACCACATTTGAAAGTTATATTAAATAAAACTAGCAAAGAATATTAATACAATAAATCTCCTATGAGACTGACTTCGGGACAAAATGAAATTGCAGTGTTACAGAAGAAGGGATTTGTTAGGCCTGAGTAAAAAGGCAGTAAGCTAGCTAGTTATGGGTCTTGTGACAAGTACACTGGAGTCATAGCGCAATGAACAGCAAGTAAAATGACTACTCATGCATACAGATGTTTTTTTGCAAGTTGTTTGTGTAAGGAAGCATGCATTTACATTGATAGAATATGGTTTACTTGAAGAAAAATAAGGATTTATTTAAAAGCTGTCTTTTGCTCAAATGTTTAAAAATGCTGACTGCTTAACTAAGAAATATTATTTTAGCACTGTTCATCTTTAAAGATTAGCAGGTCCTTTCCTGCTAGGTTCACTATAAATATGGACGTATGAACCGCAATAGATCATAGAAAAGTTCCCATTTGAGGTGAAGTCATCTATGTAATCTCTAATGTAGATGTGTCAAGTTTTGATGTACCTTATAAATGTAGCACCCTTGTGGTATGTTAGAATTTGTCTTAGTCTTAAATCCTGGTCCCTACAGGGAGTTAAAGGGTTACATCCTTTACAAGGCTACAGCTAATGTTAAGTAACTAATGTGAAGTAATTTATTTCATGTTGCAAGTCACTTAGGCTGGTGATTGTCCAGTCTCTTGTTTTCCATAATGTACTGGAAAGCTCAAACCTTTAGGGCACGCCTGCACAACTCGTAAAGTGAGAAGTGCCGAACTACTCCAAGGAAAAAAAATTTGGGCCGTACGGGTAAAATCACCATCATCATCATCATCATCATCATCATCATCATCATCATCATCATCATCATCATCATCATCATCATCATCATCATCATCATCATCATCATCATCATCATCATCATCATCATCATCTCTCCTCCAGAACCTCTCATCATCATCATCCTCATATCTTCCCCAGCACCCCTCATCATCATCCTCATATCTCCCCCAGCACATCTCATCATCATCCTCATATCTCCCCCAGAACCCCTCACTATCAACCTTTGCAATACTCCCCATCTATCTCTCATACTCCCATCTCTCCCCCTCACCCACACACATAATACTCCCCCTCCACATCAAACACACAATAACCCCCTGCACACCACACACATCCCACCCCCCTGCACCTCACATCCCTCTCCCCCTTGCACCTCACATCATTCTCCCCCCTGCACCTCCCATAATTCTCCCCCTGTACCTCACATCACTCTCCCCCCCTGCACCCCACATCCCTCTCCCCCCTGCACCCCACATCCCTCTCCCCCCTGCACCCCACATCACTCTCCCCCCCCTGCACTTCACATCACTCTCTTCCCGCACCTCACATCACTCTCTCCCTCTGCACCTCACATCACTCTCCCCCTGCACCTCACATCACTCTCCCCCCTTGCACCTCACATCACTCTCCCCCCTGCACCTCACATCACTCTCCCCCCTGCACCTCACATCACTCTCCCCCCGCACCTCACATCACTCTCCCCGCCTGCACCTCACATCACTCTCCCCCCTGCACCTCACATCACTCTCCCCCTGCACCTCACATCACTCTCCCCCCCTGCACCTCACATCACTCCCCATGCACCGCAAATCACACCCCTTGCACAGCAAATCACACCCCTTGCACCTCAAATCACTCCCCCCCTGCACCTCACATCACTAACCCCCCCTGCACCGCACATCACTCTCCCCCCTGCACCTCACATCACTCTCCCCCCCTGCACCTCACATCACTCTCCCTCCTGCACCTCACATCACTCTCCCTCCTGCACCTCAAATCACCCCCCATGCACCTCAAATCACCCCCTGCACCTCACATCACTCTCCCCCCCTGCACCTCACATCACTCTCCCCCTGCACCTCACATCACTCCCCATGCACCGCAAATCACACCCCTTGCACCGCAAATCACACCCCTTGCACCTCAAATCACTCCACCCACCATGCACCTCATGTCACTTTCCCCCCCTGCATCACACATCTCTCTCCCCTGCACCTCCAATGACCCCCCCTGCACCTCCAATGACCCTCCCCCGCACCTCCAATGACCCCCTTGCACCTCCAATGATCCCCCTTGCACCTCCAATCACCCCCTGCACCTCCAATGACCCTCCCCTGCACCT